>NW_020884872.1:4357948-4358210 GCF_003945725.1 Corapipo altera | reverse complement strand
TTTTTCTCTTTCTTTTTCTTTCTTTCTGTCTTTTTTCTTTTTTCTTTCTCTTTCTTTCCTTCTTTTTTTCTTTCTCTTTTTTCTTTCTTTTTCTTTCTTTCCTTCTTTTTTCCTTTCTTTTTTTCTTTTTTCTTTTTTCTTTTTTCTTTTTTCTTTTGTCTCTTTCTTTCTTTTTCTTTCTTTCTGTCTTTTTTTTCTTTCTCTTTCTTTCCTTCTTTCTTTTTCTTTCTTTCTTTCCTTCTTTCCTTCTTTCTTTTTTTTT
>NW_020884872.1:4357659-4357848 GCF_003945725.1 Corapipo altera | reverse complement strand
TTCTTTTTTCTTTTTTTCTTTTTTCTTTTTTCTTTTTTCTTTTTTCTCTTTCTTTCGTTTTCTTTCTTTCTTTCTTTTTGTTTCTCTTTCTTTCCTTCTTTCTTTCTTTCTCTTTTTTCTTTTTTCTTTCTTTCTTTCCTTCTTTTTCTTTTTTCTTTTTTCTTTTTTCTTTTTTCTTTTTTCTTTTTT
>NW_020884872.1:4224865-4357649 GCF_003945725.1 Corapipo altera | reverse complement strand
TTTTTCTTTTTTCTTTTTTCTTTTTTCTTTTTTCTTTTTTCTTTTTTCTCTTTCTTTCATTTTCTTTTTTTCTTTCTTTTTTGTTTCTCTTTTTTTCCTTTTTTCTTTCTTTCTTTCCTTCTTTCTTTCTTTCCTTTTTTCCTTCTTTCTTTCTTTCTTTCTTCCTTTCTCTCTTTCTTTCTTTCTTCCTTTCTCTCTTTCTTTCTTTTTTTTCATCCCCAGGAGGAGCTCCCTTCTCTCTCTCTCTCTCTCAAACACTCTCATTTGCTCTCTCAGTCTCGCTCTCTCTCTGTCTCTCTCTGCAGGACAATCGACATGGCTCTCGCTCTCACTCTTTTTCCATGGAGATGGGATGGACAAGGAGAGGACGACAGAGATGGGATGGACAATAATAGGACAATAATAGGACGATGGGGACGGACGAGGAGAGAGGGGAACCCCAGCTCCCAGCCTGCCCCGGGCCAAAGGCCGGCCCTGTGGAGGAGCCCAAGTGTACGTCCCATCTGCCAGAGCGGCAAAGGCGCATGAACACAGGAACCAGGATTAACATCCCATCAGCTGGATCAACACTGCAACAAGGACTGCTGCTGGATCAGTGTTGGATTCTGGGTGCAACAAGCACACAGGTGATCACTTTTTCTCTTTCTTTCCCTCTCTTTCATAGCAAACAACAATAATAAGGAATAACAATAATAACAAATAAATGGTTAATAGAAGTCTCTAATTGTTTGTGGACTCTGACTCTCGTCGCTCCTTCCCAACTCAAGCATTTATGACTCTTTCTGCTCCCTTTCCCTTATGGGTGGGTTGGCACAATCTGTTCAGAAAAGATTCTGAGTTTTCCAATCCTGCTCCTCTGTTCCTGGTCCATCTCGGGAGCACGGTGGGTGTTGGCAGCAGAAATAATCAGGGAATCACAGAATATCCTGAACTGGGAGGGACTCATCAGGATCATCCAGTCCAAGCCCTGGGCCTGCCCAGGACACCCCAACAATCTCACCCTGTCCCTGAGAACGCTGTCCAAATGTTCCTTGAGCTCTGGCAGCCTTGTGGCCATGCCCACTGTCCTGGGGAGCCTGGTCAGTGCCCACCACCCTTTGGGGGAAGAACCTTGTCCTGAGATGCAACCTGACCCTGCCCTGTCCCAGCTTCAGCCCTTCCCTGGGTCCTGTCCCTGCTCACACCAAGCAGAGATCGGGGCCTGAGGGAACAGAGACTCCTCTCCAGATTTCCTGACCCCATCTCCCTCTTGTCCAGCACTTCTCAGGAACAGGACAGCACACGGGGAAACTGTAGCAACATCCTGGTTTTATTCTTGCCTCATTCCACTTGCATAACCACGATCTCATGGGTGTCCAACACTGCCCAGCCCAAACCTGGCAGGTGCCCTCATGGTGACTGAGGCTGAAACTGCCCAATTCCTCACCCAAGTGGACATATTTTTAGGACTTTTGCTTAATTGGAAATTGTCTGTAAATTTTACTTTTTTTTAAGAAAGAGAAAAAGAAGAAGTTGTATCATTTTTTTGGCAGCAAAAAGTGCACCAAAAAAGTAACACCACTAGTGGGGAGGGCAATTGCCCAATTCTATGTATTAACACTGAAAAAAAACACAACTGTCTTCTTTTATCACCCCTTGACCTCCACAAAGTAGAAGGTTCCCTTCACACAGGCTGCAGAGGCTGCCAGGATCTCAATTCCTCCTCAGCAACGTGAGGATTGGAATAGGGGAATTTTGCACAATACAGGACATTTAGACTGACCAAGCTCAGCAATGCCTGCAACAGTTCTTGGTATCTCTCCAATCCCCATGGGGACAGTTCCTCACATTCCACATCTTCCCACTGGGACAGCTCTCAAACTCCCTCAGCTTCCGTTGGGACGGGACGTTGGTGTGTTGGGAGTTGGGGTTTGCCCTCTCCTTGAGCATCTCCATTGTCCTGTGCCTCAGAGGCTCCCAGGGAGCTGCTGACTCCTGAGCGAGGTGCTCCTCAGAGAGGGGGCACCCCAGGGCTCTGCAGTGGGACAGCTCCCACCACTAGAGCTCTCCAAGGAAGGCTCATTAGGAAATGGAGGGCATGTTAGGAAAGGAATGCATGGAACTGTTCAGTATATGGACAGCATCTTGGCCGAGAGCTGGTGGGTCACCAAGGGTTTGAGTGTGGCACAGTGCAGGGCTGCACGGAAAAAGGGAATATAAATTATCCAAGAATGAACTCAGCTTGAGTTCAAGATGACCTTCAAATGGAAGTGAGTTAGGAAATATGTTGTAGAGATATTTCTCAAATTTACAGTAGACTATATTAAAACTAGCAAGCAAACCAGTGATTTTAATTTTTTAGAAAAAAAAAGAGAAAAAAAAAAGAAAAAACTCACACAATGTTATCAAACCATGTTTGCTTTGGTGTAGCTACAGTAATAATGGAAATGCAGCATTTCTCTTTGCCAAAAAAGGCAGAAAGAGGAAAAGATAACCACCTCTAAAAATGGTCACTGAGGTCACCTGAGCAGAACAAGTAATTGCAAACAAATTGGCATGTAAGATAGGAAAGATTGATTGCATGGGAATTTTCTATGGCATTTCTGAGAGGAGAACAACTTGCATGAAAGAAGTAATAAACTCTATCTAATATTTCATTCTGTGATATGACTTGTTGCTCTATCTCTGCTTTCTTTTAATTCATTTTAGCACCAACTTTCAAACTTTTGGATATATCTTTGCTGAAATTGTGAGTTGTAGAGAAAGAGAAGTTGTTAAAATGTTTTTCCTCTTTCCCCTAGACTAAAGATTTAATATCAGTTCCCTACTCTCTGCTGAAAAATTAGGAAATGCAAGTCCAGTTTCACTATTATCAGTACAATATCTTGTCCCAAATGGGCCAGAACTGGTGGTTTTACTTCAAAAACAAACTGCTACTAGCTGTCAACTCTCTACCTCAGGCTCCAGGCCCATCAGCATTCATACCAAAATTCCCAGAGTATGAGAGAGTCCATTAAAGTCAGACAGATACATGCCAATAAGTAACTCCAGACTGGAAAGGCCTCGGGATGGGATTCCCATAAACCAACACAAAACTGATGCAGTTCAAACTGCATGGACATTATTTCCAAATCTATCAGTTTTTCCAAGCTGAGCCTCTCGAGTTTTCATGTTGCAGGTGAACATTCCCTTAGTTCCAAACTAATACTGAGGGCTAAACTGAATTCAGACCAGAAATATTGCAGAGAGCTTTCAATTCAGGCAGCAAAAGAGCACTGGCACAAGCCTTTATCCCACACCACCTTTTGATTTCTCAAACCAATATTAAGCCTGAGGGGTTTTATACCTTTAGAAGCACAAACTACTACCTACCACCTGTGGGAACAAAAGGAGGAGAAAAAGAAGAGAGGAGAAAGCAAGAAAGAGGAGTTTGTCCAAAGGCTTGAAAATAGAAAGCAGAATTAAGAGGTCTAGTCGAGGCAAA
The DNA here is from genome assembly GCF_003945725.1 of Corapipo altera. Taxonomy (NCBI): domain Eukaryota; kingdom Metazoa; phylum Chordata; class Aves; order Passeriformes; family Pipridae; genus Corapipo; species Corapipo altera. The sequence goes on along the minus strand of NW_020884872.1, from coordinate 4,354,186 downwards.
GTGTAGCATAACTGCACATTTATCTTGCACCAGTATTAATGATGGCACAAGGGAAAAGCTTAAGAAAAATGAGGATCAGAACATTCATAGAATTTTTTTCATCTTGCTTTTCAGAAGAATTGGACTCAAATGTCTCTCCAAGCTCTTCTGCTTAGAAGTAGTCCCAAACTTTATAAATTTTGATGTTACTGTCCTTTCAAAGGGTGTAGATGGAGCATTATTGTTCAAATAAAACTGTTGGTCCTCCTCTTCATCCCTCAGTCACACAGGATCTTACTTAGTCCTGTAAGTCTGAGGTTGTGTTTTCCCACAAGGTGTCACCATAGATTAGCTTCACTGGAGGTCTTTATCAAAAAAAGTTGCATTTTTACCTTTAAGTTGTAAAGAAAACATTCAGAGTCTCAAGGCAGTACTAAAAGCATGTGTTTAAGTACATAACTTTGTAATGAAATAGGTCCAATTAAAAAAACATTGTAATGGAGTAAAGCAACAGCTATTTTTAGAAGTGGAGTAAAAAAAATACTCTAGAAACTGGAAAAGAATTTCCTATTTCTTTTGCTTAATACAAAATCAACTTTGAAACTTCCCAGGACATTTTCCTCGTTTCCCCTGTGTTTAGTGATTAGTCTCATATTATGTACACAGCACATTAGGAATTCTCTCTCTCCTAAGCACTAGATTGTGCAACTAAGAAACCTTGTATGTTTAAGTTATAATTACAGCTCTGATCTTAAAATGTGTTTAGAGGTGAGTCTGTGCTCCCATGGGAAGCCAAAAGCAGGGTCCTTGTAGATAGAAGAGCTTGTCTTGCCCTTCCATCTCAGCCATGAAACTGTCTCAGTTACTAAGACTGAGATAGTTTTAATGGCTTGCTGTGCGTGCTGCCTGTTCTTTCTCTTCGATGGAATCAAACACTAGAAATGGAGAAGTCTTTATAAGCTAAATACAGTGTTTTGATTAAGCATTTGTCCTCATCTACTTAGCACTGTGGTGTCTGGATTAGAAACCACCGCAAGAGAATACTAAAGTCCTCAAACCCTCTTTCCCACATGCTCTGAAGTTCAATTCCTTGTTTTCACTGAAGTAAAATTCACTGGAGTGCATGTGTTGAAAAAAACCAGAGCACAGTTGGATTTTGGTCCCAGTGTTTTAGTGATCTGCCTGTTAAATATATTTAGCTTGTCAATAATGTTATTCATGCCCCGTTGGCATTTGATTAGACACCAAGATCGGGTGATTGAAACCTTCCCCCATATCCCCACCTGTAAGAGACAGACAGACACCTCTCCCACCCACGTCCTTCTCCCCTCCTCTCACTTGCCTCTTGGGAGCCGCACAGACTCATTATGGATAGGAGCTTGATGGACAATAACAGCGTTAGAGTGCCATAAACTGGCTTTTAGTAACATGATCTCTGCAGACCAAAAAGATTGAAAAGCAAAGAGAAATATTTCGTTGCTGTTTTGTACACCGAGGCAGCAGAGCAGGAAAAATCTGATCAAAAAAAGGAGATGAAGCAAAAGATTCTGTTCGTATGGGCTGCTTTTCACAACAGACCCACCTTGACAACATTTCTGGTGCCACTGGGTGAAGGGAGAGGTGTCGCTTGGTATTTTATTTTGGTTTTTTTTTTAAAGGAAGACCCAGATTCTTTACCCAAATTGGTGTTTGCAGCACAACCTAGGATTAATATATAAGATAATGTCTAAGAAAAAAACCCCCTCACATAATTTATAAAAAGATAGAGGAAAATTTCTCATGAAAGCACATGAAATTTTATGTCTAATGCTTTAAAATGCTTTAAAACGCTTTTTATGTCTATGCTTTAAAAATGACCAGTCTTTTAAGTGGCATTGAAGACTCTTGTCCCTGAAGGAAATTTCCTTTTTCTCTTTCTTGTCAGTTAGTGCCAACTCCATACCCTGCAGGCAGGTGGATTGTGCTGGATTGTGCAAAAAGGGGAGCACAGGGCTCACCTGCCTCTGTCTGCACCTTTTGTTACATCCCTTGATAGTTAAAAGGCTCCTGCCTTGGCCCTGAGACATTTGATTTTCACTTGAAAATCACAGCACTGTCGGAAAATCAAGAGCTCAAGCAACTTTACCAGAGCTGGAAAGTCAGAATGAGTCATTTCAGGTGCATGAGTGAGATAGTGAAATCTCTACACCCCCAGATGAAGGTGCTTGTCAGACACCTCTCAGCCCCAAAGACAGAATGTTGGGTGTGCTCTACCATTTGCCCTGAGGGGGCATGAATGCAGAGAGATGTCAAATAGGAGCAGGTAGTGAGGAGTGAAAATGAAAACATTTCCAGTCATGCCTAGAGGCAAACATTTCTATTTTTTTTTCCTTTCATTGAAAGGAAAATTTGTGCTTTCCTGGATGTAGTTATCTGATAACTAGAAATGAACATTATTAGAAAGAAAAACAGGCTGTGGAAAGGCATTTTCCTGCTTGTGCCTAATATTTCAGGGTTACATTGTCTTAATTAAACAAATCACCCAGAGGGGCTACAGAGACATTTTGGGTGACCCATCCAGGAGATGTGTCACCAATTATACAATTTGGCACAAAACAGCACAAAGCAAAGCTGTTGTCCTGCAAGTGCCATCTCAGGAAGGGTTCAGAGTTCAGAGTTGTTCATGTCATGGTTTTGTCACCAGTACAGTAACACACTTTCATTGTCCCAGCAACAGCAAAGCCATCAGTTTCGTTTTCTTCAAAAAGGAGGAATTTAGACCCTTTTGCAATATGGATCCCTCAAGAATAGCTGAACGAGGAGCTGCTTGATAGAAAATGAACTCCCTTCATAGAAGAGGTAAATAAAGAGTCAGTGTGGTATTAGCTGTCACAGAACTGATGGAGTGAACAGGAAACCCAGTGGTTTTAGGTAGAGATGATCCCCTCTTCGAGTAGGAGATGACTTTTTTCAGTACCAGTTTTTGTGTTATCTGAAAATATCCAAGTGCCTGAAAATAAAAAAAAAAAAAAAAAGGAATTCTTTCTGCAAGTAGTTTGGTCTTGAAAACACAACATTGTCTACTTCAATGCCTTTTGCAGTGGAATTTATAATCAGGTAGTTAGATCTGTGTTTATTAAACATTTGTACTCTCAGAAAAGGTTAAAAGGAACTTTCCTCACCACTAGAAGTGTTATTTGTCACTTGAACTCCAGCACATAGTTCCCCTCTTCTCAGTCACCAAAATAAAAACAAAATTCAGGCACCAAACTTGGAAGTGTTTTTCTGTGCTTTGAAAACTCGGAGAGGGCATTTCCCACCCACTGTGTGTCTTCTGGATGAATCACTTGGCTGTGCTGAACCATAACCTGCCTTTGGCTCATTTTTGACAACTGCAAAGGCAGAGCTGACTCTTTAGTCTTCCAGGATAGTATTTCTCCAGTTAAATGCTGCATTTGCTCCGTGAGTTAAGGTCTTCACTGGTGGGTTGACCATCTGCCACTTGTTCTCCTCTTTCAGTTCTTCACAGTAACACATGCCCAGGGAAGGGATCTAGGAGAGAAGTTACCAGCAGAGTTACCAGCAGGGTCATTGCTTGGGCATGAAGGGGGGCCTTTGCTACAGAAGAGAGCAGACCCTGATATTCTGTCTCTTCTGAAATGAACTGAAACCATTCTGGAGGCGTGAGGGGTGAAAGGTGAACTTATCTCTCCACATTCATGCTTGGCTTTGATGACTAAAATATATTCACCCCTTCTTATGCATCAACAGTGGTAGTAAAAATATATCTAAATATATCTAAAGACTGAATAAAACTGTAGGTTACAATCACCATGAGGAGGAGAAGGAAGGCTCTTAGCCCTGTTTCACAGAACCATGGAATCACAGACTGTTTTGGTTTGGGAGGGACCTTAAAGACCACTCAGTTCCAACCCCCTGCCATGGACAGGGACACCTTCCACTAGCCCAGGTTGCTCAGAGCTCCATCCATCCCAGCCTTGAACACTTCCAAGGATGGAGCAACCACAGCTTGGGCAACCTGTGCCAGGGCCTCACCACCCTCATAGTAAAGAATTTTTTCCTACTATCTAATCTAAACCTACTCTCTTTCAGCCTGAAGCCATTCCACCTTGTCCTGCCACTCCTGGCCCTTTTAAATAGTCTCTCTCCATATTTCTGGTAGTCTCCCTTTAGGTACTGGAAGGCTGCAATTAGGTCACCCCAAAGCCTTCACATTTCCAGGTTGAAAGGAAGGAGGATAGCTCCAGGTTTCCAAATGTGCCTCTTGGCTGTAGGTGTTACATGGCATTGACTTTCCAGGGGAGTTGGATGAAAATCTCCTCCGAAGACATAACTGCTAGTCACATACAAAACCACGCAGATGAAACCCTTCTCTTGACCTCCAGTGCTTTGCTAAAACTGTGTGAGATTCCCTCTGGAATGAGAAAGCTGACATCATTGGTATTGGCGTGCTCACATCTCCCTGCACAAGCAGGCCCCCTATCAGAGGTACAATAAAACAAACCAAAAGCTTCCCGATGGAAAAGAATCCTCTTACCTTCCGTACCATCTGGGCAAAGTCACTGCTGTCTCTGCTGGGGAGCCCCATCAGAGGCCGGGTGAAAGATGCCAGGGAAGATCCTCATCAATGAGGATGACGCCTGGTACACCCAGAAAAAGCAAAGAGGAGTAGTAAGGGAGCTGCAGCACTGTCAGGCTCCTCATCAGCAGATGGGTATGAGGTGCTTTTGGGGCCGTTCATCTCTGCAGACTTTTTCAATCATGTGGTTGGGTGTATTGTGTTGGGCAGAAAAAAATCAGATGTGTTGTAGCACATCAGCTAGTGAGAGAAGGGGTTTGCCAGTGAAAAAGAAAAAGATTTCCAGAAAATTGTATTCTCTTCTGCTGAGCTACAACCCAATGTAGAAGGACCAAGAAAAGAGCATACTCTTGCAATTTAGTACTCTACTGTCTCTGTTTAATTTTAATTTTTCTCATTTCTAGCTCATAAATTGCATGTATTTTTACTTCAGCATAGCCCAGGACATGCACTCAGACTACTTTAAGCTTTGTGCAGTACCAACAACTCACATTAAATGTGATTCTGCTGGCAAATCTCTGCCACTTCCTGTTTCTGAATGTCTGACAGAATATACAAAGATCTGAAACCTTCACCTTTGCTGGGGCAGGCAGTGATGATCTGTTTCATAACCACAGAGCTTCGGCTTAAATAGTCTTCATAACTTTCCGACGGCACCAGAGAAGAGAGTGGGAAGTTACCCCTGACAACAAAATCACAAATATGTTAATCCAGGTGTCTGCTGGGACGCTGATAGCACCACTGAATGATTATACCAGAGAAAAGGCACTTGGTGAAAAGGTTTATCTGCTGTCTTGGCTGACACACTGTGACCTCAGCTTGCCTGGAGCATTAGCTTTTCCCTGGTCAAATGGATAGTAAAGACTTTCACTCCCAGAGTTAAAAAGAAGGTGTTTCCAGGAGAATTTATCGCAATGTATCCCTCCTAAGCACCTGAGCACTTCTGCTGAGACCAGGCATTTCTTCTTTCTTTTATATGCCAGGGCTCTTCCTGCACTGAATAAATATTTTCCAAAAAAAATAACAGTCAAACTGCTGTGAATCAGGGAAGCCTCACATTCCCCCTGCACAGACCCATCCTAGGGTTCCACAGCAGTTTCCAGGACACCAGTCCTGCCCAGCCCCAGGAGGAGGTCTGGGGACTGCTCCAGTCCAGCAGCAGCAGTGAAGAATCTGAAGGGCCCTGATGTGCCCTGAGGTGCCAAGGGTAGGTGGCTGGGAACACCAAATTCCCACTGATGGGAGACCCTGGCAGCCTTCTGAGATCTGCAGGACAGGCAAAATAGGCAGCAGGTAAAATAGCCTGCCTCTCACCAGGCTCCTGTCTTTGATACCTATTCACGTAGCTGATGCTTGAACCAGGGCTTCTTGGAAACAGAATAAAACCTCCCCAAACTCATGTCATCCCTATAATCTGTCTTCTCCAGGAATGGAAAGTGTTCACTGCTACAGCTGGCAAATCCTTAGCCATGTGTTGTGATACAACACAGGGTGTTAATTTTTTTCTACAAACAACTGCCCCCCCTCGCCCTGACTTGACTGTCTCCTTATTCAGTGAACAGGCAGGAATGAGATTAGATGAATATATTGCAATAAGGTGTGGTATCATAGTGTTCTTTCACAGGTGAGTCCTCAGTACATTAAGTCATCACAAATGGCAGAAGTAGAAAGTATGTAAAATCTAGTATTAATCTTGGCTAGATCAGACAAGTCTAGATTGGGGTGCTCAAAACTGGTCTCCATTTTGGCAGAGCTGCAATTACTTTTTTTTAATGTGTTGTCCTGTTGGCACCTTTGTCCCTTCAGTATTAATCATGTTGTTAACCAGCTGTCCTGCCCCAGAACTGAGCATCTCCAGCACCAGCCCAGGTAGTCTCCAGGCTAAATACCAACAGGAGTGCTCAGCCCAGGCTAAGAGTGCTACAGGCCAAGTGACATGAGGATCAACGAGCAAAAATCCAGAGAGGAGCTGTTAACAAGAGTCCAGAAAGCACAGCCCACAGGGGAGCACAGGAAGAGTTCAGCTCGGAGGAATGGCTGAGGAGGACATGATAACAGTCTGCAAAGGGCTGTTGTGGAGAGGAAAGGTTCTGTCCTCCATGCAGAGGATGAAGAGGAAAGAAATAAAGAGATTTCACAGCAACTCAAAGTTATTAACAGCAGGAACAGCCAAATCAGAGTTTATTTTATCCTGCTTTGGGACAGGGAGCACCTACCAACCTCTGCTTCTGTGAGAGTGTGAGAGGAGAGGGAGGCAGAGTTAATCCCACCCAGCTGCCTACAACTCAAATGTCTGGCAAGGTCAGTAGAAATAAATAAGGTCCTTCAGAGGGAAATTCATGCTATCCTAAGTGTCTGACACAGGTTATCTACGATGGAAAATCAGTGTCTTGGGAGTCCCCTCCTTTCCACCATCAAGAAGGCTGCTAGGTAACCATCACAGCCCAGGCACCCAGTTCCTGGGTGCAGTGAACCTGAAGGTGGTTTCATCTCTGCACACACCACGTGAGCAGCAAGTATTTCAAGTGCTCTCAGGTTGCCTCTTAGTGGCACTGGAAACAGGAAAATTTGAAACTGGTCCACTGCTGACAGGGAACAATCAGGGACCTAACCCAGCCGAAGGTTGTCATTTGCACAGGTGAACGTGGTAAAACCAGATCCTGGGACCTGAGGATTTTTAACCCTGCACGTGGTGGGAAGAAACTGGCAACATATGTGCAAGTTTATAGCTCATCCATCCCATTTTTGCCTGGACCTGAGTGAACTGGGAGGGGTCTGAACACTGTAGTTAGCGTTGCTTCAGAGCTTCCCTTCTGAGCTTCTCAATGCTGTCCACTTGCATGCTTTCTTTTGAGGCAAGTGATTTTGCACAAAAAACCCAACAACCTAGGGAAAACGGTCTGTTGGTGGAAAAAAAACCACAGCAGAAAACCCTATACTCCAAGAAAATGAAGGATTTTGTTCCTTCATGCAATCTCAAATGAAGATGCTTGTCCGTAAGAAATGCATTAAGACATAAGAGGTTTCCTTTGCCCCTTTCTTGAATACGTGGGAAATCCCAGAGACACTTGCTTTTATCAGCTGAGTAATTTCCTGGATCTGGCTGTGCACTGCAAACACAGAGCAGCCTGGTTTGAGAGCAAGATGAGGAGCTAGATTGAAGTGGAGCCTCATCATTTCCTGCCAGGGTGTGGTTTGCAAGTGCTCAGAAAAGGCATCACCTCTCACCCCACCAAGTTATGAGGGCCCCAAAAAGTCCTTACTGAGCACAATATTAATATTTAGGCAAATTAAAATTAAAAAAAAAACCTCTCAAACATCAAGTATAGTGCAACATTGTTGTCCTGCCTGTCCCCAAAACCAGGACAGGTGGATCATGTCAGGCTCACCTCTCCCTCCCCAGATCCTGCATGCTCTGCCCCAGGGTGCACAGAATTTGATCAGGATCACCCCATCTTTGCAGTGCTTGTAATGATTTATGACATATAAAAGGATAAGAAATCTCAGGGGGAAAACCCCCACAACTTTATCAGCTAGAAGTGGAGCAATTACCTGTAACTTGTGTCTATGTTGTAAGATGCCTCTGCCAGTTCTGCCACAGTCATGAAGTTAGGGATTACTTTGCTTGCTTCCCACTTGGTCCATTCAAACAGACCTGGTTCCACCCTGATTTTGACTTTTTGATTTAATTTAAGCCCTGCAAGAACAAGAAATACATCTTAGGAGAAAGGCACACCCAAAGTGCTGCGTTCAGGCTATACATTCTCCCTCGTTTGCTGCAGTACTTTCATTAAAGAAAACAAATTACTTATTGTCAAACAAAAGAGGATTGCGTTGATTAAATGAAGGCACTGTTATATTCTTGTCTGACTAATGTTAAGACACTTCAAATTATATTATTATTATTATCATAATCATCATAGTTTCTGAAGCTCACTCTCTTGTGATGCTCTGCTAGAAGAAAAAAATTGAAATCTGAATAAACTTTGGACAAGAAATGTTTTTACCATTTTTATATAGCATTTTGCTCAGTGTTCCACAGTGGGGCTGTAAATTGTCTGATGGTGTTAGAAGTGGACTTCCCTTGTCAAAAGACACTTTTTTATTTTGTTGAAAAGGGACAGGAAATGAAAAAAGGGGAGAGGGAAAGGAAGGGGGAGAAAGAGGAGGAAAGAAGCTCTACAATATGAAGGCATTCAAATAGTTTGGCTTGCAAAAAAAGGGAAGAAATCTGTCTTCCCTGATTCAGATCCTTCAGAGCACTGGCAACATCTGCTTTTTGGCTCCAAATGTTTTCTAGAAGAGGTGACAGTGGTGATTTGATGAGCAGCTACTAATGTTGAATTCAACCTGATGTGAAACACCTCTGTTTCATACAACATTAGATTGCATTTTAACTGGTGAGGACCAGAGTTAATGGGATTATATCCCACCAGACTGCACGCACAGCAGCAGGTTTGTTGCTGCCTGCATTATCAGTGAGTCAAAACCACCTTGACTTCCCTGCTTAAAGATAACCACTAATAACCACAAAATCTTCTTTATTTGCTTGTCTCAGAGACTTCACAGAAGTTTGATGAAGATATTTTCGCTGTGGTTGGTTTTGGTGCCTTACCCTGCAGCACGTGTTGAGCTGTCTGTACACAGCGGAGGGCAGGGGACGAGTACACGTAGCTCACCATCACCTCCTGGTCCAGCAGAGCTTCCCCTGGATGGGAACAACCAGGTGTGACAGATGAGAAACTACTACAAAGTACTTCCTGAAAAAAAAAAACCAGCTTGGAGCTTTGCACTTTCATCGACATGGGATCCATTGACAGTCTCTTTCTATTCATTTTTTCACACTGTCTGCTGATCGAGCTCATTAAAAAGCTCATTCTGGTGGAAACAGCAAGTTTAAAGTGAGTGTTGGAAAGATAACCACAGAAGAATCACTCCAAATCTGCAAACAGCAGTTAGGCATTTGGCTGTCCCCACATACTGAATCATCAGAGATAAGCATTTGCACCAGGTCAGCACTGTCACAGTCAGGCACCTTGCTCAGGGAGCACAAGCAACTTCATCTGGTGAGTGAATTGAGTCAGACTAACCCACACCACCCCTCCTCCAGCTCCCTGTGATGAGGTGACCACACTCTGCTGACCATGAAGCTGCTTCCTCTGGCCAGACCCTTCACTCCTCACTGCCCATTCAGTGACAACTGCACAAGCCATTAATCCCTTGCAGAGGAGTAGCAGGGCACAGACAGTGTTGTGGCTTCTTTCTTCCAACTTTCTTTGCCAGGAACTGGCAGTTTGGGCCTCAAAGACAAGCAACCAGCCATGTTCTCTATTGTATTATTTAAGATCTTGCAGAGAAGCCTAACCACAGGGAGTGCTGCTAGGAAGTTTTCCTATTAGAAGCCAGCATGAGCTTCGGCCGATGATGGCAGCCTGCTTCCCAAACCCTTAGATTTGCAGTAGGATATTATCCAGCTTACCTATAAGCCTTGACTGGAAAATACCACAGCAAGATAAAGGAGGATCATATTCAAACTGCTTCATGCTGTCTTTCCTCTTTGGCAGGGCAGAGGGGAAGTTCAGATCCGCTCTGTAGTATTTTCCTAAAAAGAGGTGGGACATTTTGCTGTGGCACAAGGGAGGCAGCAGCTGTATTATGTCAGTACTGCAGACACAGTCAGTGTCTCAGTGATGAAAAACACCCAGTGCTATTACCTTAAAGGGATCACATTTTAAGGTCACAACACTGGCTTGGAGAACCACTTGTCCTAACAGAATAGCACCCCTTCTGCCAGCTCAGAAGGAGCAAGGGGGGAGGAGGAGAGGCAGAACAGGAAATCATGAGAATTCAGCTTTGTGAGGCTCAAGTGAAACAAAAAACTCCTCTCCATATCTATATTCTATTACCATCGACAAAATGACAGAAACCCAACATTTACACTGAAGAAAAATGAAAACAATGCATTGATTGTACAGCCAGAAGGTGCCCACCCTCCTCATCTGATGTGAATTTCACCAACTGAACGTAGAGAATCTCCAGCATAGCAAAGGTGTGACTTTCAGCATAAAGCTCTTGCTTCTGAACTCACACCTTGTTCCCCTCCCTCCTGACACATTTCCGTTTTATGTCAGTTTTCTTCACCTGAAAACACACTCTTTGTTTTTCTAATTTTCTTTGTTTGTTTGTTCTTGGGTTGTGTTTGTTGGTTTTGGTTTTTTTTTAAGGGAGAGAGGGAGAGGGCCAGGAAATTCGGATTTTAATTTACGTCAGTTGCTGGCATTTCATTTCCACCACAGGTTGCTCTTGCTAACCTTCCCCAGGTTGGACTGGTGACGTGCTGTGACTGATCAAGAGACCATAATTCTGACTCAGTCCTGGAAAGGTGGAGGGGTCTGACAACCTCCACCTTCTGCAGTGAGTGGTGGTGAATGTGATCTTGTGATTTGTTCATCCGCCAGTGAGACACACTTCCATCAGTAGCACAAGGGCTTTGTTTGTCTGCAGGGTTTATTTGACTTGTGAAGGACTTGAGGACGTTATGATCTGGTGATGTGCAGGTCAAAGCAGTGCTGGGCCTGCCTTGCAATGCTACTCACTATTTTGTGTCAATGTTTACAATAACAGGTAGAAGACTGAATCTCTTGTACCCATTACGGGGGTTAATTAGCTCTGGTTTGCTAAGATCCTCCTGTTATCTCACTCACCATCTGCAGTCAGGCACTGTTGAAGCCAAGATTTGCCAAAGACCTGGTCAACTCTTTCCCCGTGGCGCATCACCAGCACCGCTCTGCGCAGGGGGCCGTTCTGAGGCAGCTGTGGGAAAAAGGGGTTTCATTATGATGTTACACATAACCTGCACTAAAAATCTGGATTCCTGGACAGGAGGGATGTAATAGATGCCTGTCTTTAGGACAACAATAAGCCTGACTCGCTCTCCACTGAAGGCAAGTGAAATAAACAGAATCATAAAATCATTAAGGCTGGAAAAGACATCGAGTCCAACCTTTGACCAATCAGCACATTGTCAACTGAACAACAGAGCACTGAGTGCCACGTCCAGTCATTCCTTGAACACCTCCAGGGATGGTGACTCTACCACCTCTCTAGGCAGCCTGTTCCAATGCTTGGCCACCCTTTCAGTGAAGAAATTTTTCCCAGTGTCCAACCTGAACCTCCACTGGTGCAGCTTGAGGCCTTTTTGCCTTGTCCTGTCAAAGGTCAGATCACTGACCCCTGTGGGCTACACGAGGTTTTAACTCTATTTGCACTAGTGAAAGATAGTGTTGATAACAGATCTTTCAATCCCAATGTGGGAAGGAATTACAACTTTAATTTCTATCATATGGTTGATACAAACAAAAAAAAAAAGGAAAATTAACAAAGATTTGAGTGACAATGCCCTTTTCTACACCAGGATTAACATCAAGCTTCTCCTTTTCCTAATGAAAATAGTACTTCTGATTTTTGTAACTGTGTGGTCAAGTCAACAGTGAACTCAGACCTTCTATGAGGCTGCTTTTTTTTAACTCAGACTTCATGGAATTACAAATAAGTGCTAAGCAGTTTGAGGTTAGTGTACAATGCACATTAAATATAGACGAGAAGATGAGGAACAGGTCAAAGGCTTTCAGACTTTAAAAACTGCATTACTGCTGCAGCCTTGAGGTCAGTGATGTGCATCTTCAGCAGCAGAGAAGGGAATCCTTAAGAAGCACTGTGAGATTGATATTCATGTTAAACACTATTGCATTTCTGTTAAACACTATTGCATTTCTGCCATGAAACATCAATCAACCGCCACAAGATCAGAGTTTAAAACTAAGGTTTTGTGGTCTTCCTCTTCTGCTTGAGAGGAAGCCAGAGGCCAGGAAGACTAGACTGGAGAGGTGCCCATCTGCACAACACGTTCCTCGGGCCAAGCGGTGGCTCTGCCACAGATCTGACCTAGATAAGTGAGACCAAGAGCAACCAAGAGCCAGAGGAAGGGGATGTGACCTGTTCAGAATTTTCTGTCCCACAGTCACACACTCACAGCATCCTGGAGGCCCCAGGTGGAAGTTCCCTCAAGGCGCCCTCAAGTTTCTCTGACATTAACACAAACAAGCCTGGGGTTATCCCCCAGCACAGCAGGAAGAGAGGCTGTGGTGCCAGCAAGCCCTAAGGGGTTTCTGCACCATGTCAGTGTGCTGGAAAGGACCATCTTGGCAGCCCTGACAGCCAGAGCCAACAGTGCAATGCAGGTGCAAATGTGCTCTAGGTAAAAAAACGGAGCCCTTATTTGCTTTGTTCTTTCTACCAGAAGACCAGTGGAAAACACTGCGAAAAATTGATACCTGTTGATTTTGAAAGTCAGACAAAAGTGTAATCCTATCAGTGCTGCTAACCACTCCAGTTAGGTGTTCTGGGCAGTTATTTGCATTAGCTACATATCTAAAAAAATAAAGAAGAAAACAAAACATTTAAATGTTATCTGGGACCATGGAAACCATGAAGATGACATTTGTAAAATCTGGACATAAGAGCAAAAATGAACAATGAGCCTAATTCAGATACAGTTGCTCTGCCTTGAACCCATATGGAAGTCAGGAGAAGTTGGGCCTGTGTCTCACTTGTCAGACTTGTCTCCATACCTCTTCAGAGCTAGCCCAGGAAGGCTGTGCTCAGAGAAACTTGAGTAGAGAATTCATGCGTTGTGCTATTATGACAGGAACAAAAAGGGTGTTATGAAAGGCAAGAGTGTATACGTCATATATATACTACAAAATATTTATGAGATACTATACCATACGATAAGAGTGTCTGTGTGTACATATAGATATACATATATATATGCATTACAACATAACATGAAAATGTGAGGGAGGAAAGGGAAGCATTTACTAAACGTACATTTATATTTATTATTACACTTAATTTTAATTAGTAATTTATCTGCACAAGCATGTGGCAAAGATAAGAAATGGAAAAAACAATTACCTGAATAGAAACTACACTGGTTCCACTCCTTGACATACTTGGATTATGGGCTTCTCCATTCGGCTTTACATTAGATTCCCTTTCAGTTTGGGTGAAGGATCTTGAAGCTGTCCCAAAAACATATTCCCTGCAGAAAAAGCAGAAGCAATACACTCACACACAAATAGAAGAGATTTTTGAGTCATGATGATGTCTATAGGCACTTGTAAGTCAGGATTCGTGTTCCATTCAATGCTTCTTGCACACTTGCAATCCACTTCATCACTTTGTTCTTGATTTAGAATATGAACTGATGGCACATATTGGGTGTAACCTCGCTAAAGTGGGACCTTCAAACAGAAAACACTACCTGTTTGCCTCCTCCCTGTCTCTGAGGGTTCAGCAAGAAATGCATCTAAACCTCCCTGCTTAGAAAAATCAGCTCTAATCTACAAGCAGCATCAGTGGTGCTGTCGGCTGCAGAGTGAAGTGCAGGAAGCCAGGCAGGTGCCTTCTGATGGAGGGTAAATCAACAAGATGAGGGTAGTCTCAAGGTGGTGGAGCAACCTTTGTGTGGCTTCATTTCAAGTTAACTTTCAAAGCTCTTGAAATGAGAAAAGAGAAGAAAGCAGAGAGCCAGGCTGAAGGCTCAGTCTGCCCGGCAGAATGTGGTCTTTTAAAATTCATTAGGGTGTTCAAGTTGTTCAGGAGCAAACAGGAGTCATCCCTCGAGCAGCTGAACTTGTGAACTCTGGGTGTCTGAGGGTGCATGTCCTACCTCTTCTCTTTCAGAAGGTGTGTTAGCATCTCCCCCAGACCCTCAGGACCCCACCCTCCTCTCCTCTGCCCACGGCTCCCGGCGAGGAGGAACACCTAAAAATAAAACCAAAGTGGCTGACATGAAGCAACACCCACAAAACCCTGAACTCACCTGTGCTTAACCCACGTGTCTGACTCGTGGGCTTTCTCAGTGTAGTTTTCTGGAAGGAAACCCCTGCAGCCGGTGCGGTGCGAGGTCCCGACCACCCAGCCCTCGCTCACGTCGCACTGGTGCGTCGGGTCAACGTAGATGAAATCCCCAGCGTTGATCATGAGCTCATCAATGTTCTGGGGCTTGTACTGGAACAGGGCCCTCAGCCTCTGGGGGGGAACATGCAGCAGGGTCAGGATGCTGGTTCTGCAGCAGCTCAGGGGATGCTTGTTCACCTCTCGTGGACACAGCAATGGGTTTTATTTTCCGCTCTGCAACGTGCTCTTTGGTGGCAGACAAAAAGGAAGACTCTACCACTCTTGCAGTATGTGTAAAAAAGGCACTCCGTTTTCATAAAAATACCCCCCCCCCCCCCCCGTAACTAGCACAGACTTATTTGAAAGCAAACACAGTAAAAGAGTTATCAGCTATTTTTGTGAGCACTTGCAGTTCTCCTGAGCGTGACTAAAATCCAATATGAGACCTGGGACAAAGCGATTTACTGATCTGGCAAAAAACTGTTGATCATTCCATAATTTAAAATTGGAAATGAGAACTGGAAAAATGTTGACAGGTTTTAACAAAGAGTCTATTAAGCAGAAAATCGTTAATGAGAACTGAGCCTGTGCAGTTTTCATCATGGCTGGAACAAACAAGAAAACTAATTTTGCTGAGTGGAATTTTAGTGCAAAACTGTAAACTGAAAAATGCTGGCAAATATTCAGTGATCATGGTTTCCTGTCTCTTTTATTTTTTCATGCCACAGTAAGATTATTTTTTTCTGATGGAGTTTGGAATTAGATCTGGAGACATGCAGGTCAAGCAGCCTACCATAAAGTTATTGTCTACTGATCCATGAGTCCAGTTTTTCAACCCAAAAAGGCAATTGAAACAACCATGTTCTTTAAAACACTGTGCTGACCATGCGCTGATTTTCTTAAGGAGGGACAGATTGTAGCAAAGAGTCTGACCACAGGCTCAGGAAATCAAATAAATGTGATTACAGTACCTGGTAATGCACAAAACGCATGTCCCGTGAGTAGAGAGCAGCCACCCACTGGCAGGGCTCCCCGGGGTTAATGCATTTGGCCAGTTGTTCCAAAGTCTTCTGATGGTGAGGATAAAACTTGTGAGCGAGGGTAAGGTGGAACTGCTTCAGAGAGGGCTTCACATGGCAGTCTAGGGATGAAACAATAACATCACAACGCAGAAACAAAGGTCATTTAAAGCTCTTCTTGTTTTATACCACATACTTTGCATGACGCAGGAAATATCACAGTAACTAGTAGTAGAGTAGATCTACTATATCTGCTAAATAATGGTTTGGAAGAGTGTCATGGCTTTAATATGCCAAAATAATTCACAAACATGGACTAGATTTGTTTTCTGGCTTCGCATGGGAGGAAAAAAATGCACAGGGTTTAACATTCCTCTTGGAATGTCAGTGGAGTGAGTATTAGACAGAGACAATCATTTCAGCTTCTAGACAAAAGCGCTGTGTCTTCAAAGTCTAAAACATGATCCTGTAGCCACTTTGCTTTCAAATCTGGAGGAGGAAAGGGTGCTTGCTGGCAGTAAAACATCAGCTAAGTTCCCCTGGAGACACAGCAGAGGTTTTCAGTACTGTGCTTAAACATTTGTGCTACGACTCACCCATCTTCCCTCTAATGTTGGTCCTACCTGCCAGGGCCGAAGCCTCTGATGAGAATGCCAGAGCAAAGTCTTTGAGGACGTTGGCATGGGTGTCATCAATGAAGAAGCCAAGGTAGCTGGGGGATGCATGTAGTGTTAGGGAAATAGATGGTGGAAAGCACTGGGAAAAGCTGTCACCGACCCGTTTTAGGGTGTCATACAATAATTCCACTTTCTGGTCTTCACACTGAAAGAAAACAGAGGAGGAGTAGGTTTTACTCACCAGCTCAACAGCCAGCACTGCAACCTCTGCTACACAGTAGAAAACGATGGGGCATTAAACTGCCTGAGAAACACAAAATACCTATGAATTTGCCTGGAATTCCTGGCATTAAAATCAGTAATATCAGGCATTTTGATCAGGGTGTTGCCCTGGTTCTGAAACAGGAGACAGAACCTTCAGCCCGAGGTGTATGTAGCCTGGGTAGGAAAAGATTTTACCATCTGACAGGTGTGCAGTAATCTCTCTGAAATGAGGCAGGGATCATGACTTCCCTCTTCAATTCTAAGTAATAATTTGTGTTATTGTTACCCTAAAGTCCCTCGCTGAAATCACTCCTGCCAAAACTCCAAGATTTCAGACGCCGAGCAACACACCCAGCAAAATTCCTAAGGCATCTTTGTCAATATGATCCAACCACAGCAAAATAAAGGATTGTACAGAGCCACGTTTCCTTGAAAAAGTGGCAGTTAAACAATATAAGAAGTGAAGAGACAAAGGTGGGATTTGTGCCATCCAGGCCAGAGGGAGGAGGGGCAATGGGCAGACTGGGTGTTGGGGGGCAAGAGCAGGGGGGAACCTGCACCAGGGCAAGTGCCAGGAAACAATAGGGCTCCTCCTGGGGCTGACAACTCTGGGAGCTGCAAAAGACATGGGAAGGTGGGAAACAGAAGAGGGCAGGTCAGGAAAAGGAGGTGGGAGCCGAGTCAGTGAGTCTCACTTTCTGCCTGTGAGGTGCCCAGGTCAGCTGTTGCTGACAGCCAGGGAGCAGAGAACAGGCCCACGGGGTACATTTATCCCTGGAAATACACTACCTGGAATGGGGCAAAGATGTGCAAGGTGAGGGTTGCAATGCAGTTGTCTTTTGCAGGCAGGTCTTTAAATCTGACACCTTCCAAAAGCATGGCATTCTTTACTAATTAATGATTTTTGTTCTGTATAATTGTGTTTAATGGCCAGAGAATACCATTCAATATTTTGCAACAAAATTTCTTATATTCGCTGTCTATATTTCTTGTCATGGTTTAACAGAGTAATTTTTGTCCAGCTGCTCTGGTTCATGCCTGTTTCAGCACATCTCAGCTGCAGCTGCACCGTCAACAGACGAAAACCAGATTCCAGGTGACTCCAGAGCTTTCCCAGACCGGTGACTCTTTGCTGGACTTTGCTGATATGGACACATTCACCTATGCAGGAGAGGTAGCTCTGCTGGGAAGTTCTCTAGGAGGTTACCCAGCATACAGAAGGAGGACAGCAGCTTCTCTAGAACCAGAAAACAGCTCACCAGAAGTCTGGCTCAGGAGCAAAACTTCCAAGTTAACTTATTGACAAAGTTACTGACTTGCACTGCTGGAGTCCAGCCTGTCTCCCCTTCCATCCCTGTGACTCTTTTTTTCACAAAATCTTCAACAGAAAGAGTAACATCTTGGACATACCACCCTAGCAATGACCTGCTGATGGGGCTCTCTGGGAAAGGTAGAGGTTTCCCTGAGATTCCCACAGGCATGATACCAAAGTTGTCTGCATCCTATAACACTGTCCCTGCTGGTTCATGGCAGCCACTGCTGCCCTAGCCAGGAAGGCTTACAATCCTGGATCCATGAGCCACAACAGTATCCTGGACTGCACAGGTTTGCTCTAGATGGACACGTGTCACTCAGCTACCCCAAAACGTCCCACTCAAACGCTGAGCAACGCTCCCGGACCCAGGTCCTGTTGTTTGATCACCAAGGAGTTGTGGTGTCAGACAACAGCAGGTGGCCCAGTTTCACCAAACACCACCCAGCTGACATTCACCCCTTACACGCCTTTCGAGCCTCACCGTGAAGAAATCACAGAGGGTGATGTGTGGGAAAACCTCGTGGGCTCTGTTCTTCCCGCACTGGCGCTTGCTCTCCTTCCAAAACTCTTGCAGGCGGTCGAGCAGGCGGCCAGTGGGACACAGGTAAAGGGCATATTCCTGGGGGATTGGGTCATCCAGAGAGGGATCGTTGCAGTGGGAATGCAACCTGAAATCAAGAGCATATCACTGAGACTGAGTGTGTGCGCTGCTTACTCCTGTTTCCTGTGTTTGAAAGCATCCACAGCAGACATCAGAAAAAGGAAACACGATTTTATTATTTTCTTACAAACCAAAAGCTGAAGTAAAACCCCTTAAAAATTTTCATTCCAAAGTACTAAAAAATGGAGAAATCTTTTTCTGCTTATTTTCTGAGTACTTTATGTTTCATTATGTGCCTTCGCTTCTACCAATGTCTGAAAATGAGAGACAACAAAAAAAACCCTTTTTTAGGTGTTCGGGTTTTTTCCCCCCTTTTTCATGACTGGGAACAGAGGACTGGAGGAGGAAAAAGGCAATGGGTAAAACATGTTGAAGAGTGACAAAATGGAATAAGTAAAAATTCACTGAAGATTAAAAAAATACTCTAGAAGAACCTTTTTATTCAGCCCTAAGAAAAGTGAACAAGATAAATCAGAACATGAATAAACAAAAGTCAGAAACTCATATGCCATATGATGATATCCTTCACATTGTCCTTCACATGCTGTGTGTTTGTCTTGACAGCTGTAGGACTGGGAGTGATTGTTGGAAAGTGTGGTAGAATCCCTGAACAAAATTATTAGGAAAGAACATCCCAGTCTCAAATACCTCCTCTGGCTTTTCACAAAAGGAAAAAAAAAAGGAAGAAAAAGAAGAAAAAAGCAATGAAATCAAGGGGGAGAAAACAAACAGAACAAAAACCATAAGAAAATACAAGGAAAGACTGGATTTAATTTGATGGTGAATTAAAGCAAAAAATAAAAAATCAATTAACATCACATGATGATAACATGACATAAGAACACTCTGTGAGGGTATTGATAGAGAGGAAAAAACGTTGTGGGGTTCAAACTAACACATGATTTTGATTCTAATAATACCTCCCTCTGACCACCAGACTTTCAGCTTGCTTTGTAAGCTGAGCCTTTCTGTTTCCCTTCAGCCACTGCCATTTAACCCTATATTGTTACTGCACGTTTGTAACCCCAGTTATGGGTAAAAGTAGCTGCTTCTGCCCAAGACTGCCCTTTCCTCTCCTGCTTTTTAATTTACCTTGGACCTTCTGCAAGTAACCTTGCTTCCCAGAATAAGTACAAATAAAAATATTTCTCTCTCTGAGTGAAATAAATGGGGAAAAAAAAATCTCAGATGCATGGTTTTGGGGTTTTTTTATGGCAGTTAACTTCAAATTCAGTGACAGGATCAGCACATAAATGAGGATTTTTAACCAGGTTTAACGCAAAAGCTTGCCTTAGAAATCACAGATACTTACCATTTTGCTGCATCTTCTATTGTCTTTTGTCCAGTAGCAACCAAAGCTTTTTGCCTAGGAAAAAAAAAAAAAGGCAAAATTGATTCCTCATAATAACAGAAAGAAAATTCCTAGAAAGTAAAAGTGGTTAGTGACTATGGTCACCACATTTACTTTCCAGCACAGGCAGGACCTTTAGCCACTAGGTTTTTCCTGGCATGTTTTAGTGTTCTTGAGGCCCTTTGAGAAAGCTTTTTCCACTTTTTCCACTGCAATTCTTTATTTCCTTGAAGATTGGTAACCTATCTTCCCCACGGGATCTTTGTGTTCTGGTTGTGTTTCCTTAGCAGCCCTACTGACTTTATGGATTTCCTTAGGGTTAGGAAAACCATCCATCCACACACTGTAAGATCAGAGTTTTCTCAGTTCGTAGGAAAAAAGTTCCGATTCAAGATGCCAGGCCCAAGCCCATATATATAAACAAAGCAAAAAATACTTTTATTGGGGTTTCAAATCTGCTCTGAGGGTCTCCCGTAGGTCAGCAGAGAGCCAGATCTAAACCAGCAGCTCGGTCCAAGATGAGGGACAAAGTCTCACTTTTCTTTCTGTTATTGCAACTTTCATCCTCTGGGGTTGGATTTGATTCACATTTCCTTTTCTCGCTAGAGCTTTTAAAATGTCAGCTATGTAATTCATGTGAACACGTATTTGTGGCTAAATACCAGGTGACGTGGGGAAGGATTCCAGTGTTGAAGCAGCATCTTGAACCCCATTTCCACCCCTGAAACCCACGTACAGACTTCTCAGAAGAAACATGAAGGCGAAGCCGAGACAGTGGACATGGAAAAAACCCCACTGATTTACTCAGCATCTGCTCATCTCTTTCCTTCTCTCTTGAGGCCATCCTTTCTGGCCACTGCATCCTGATGGCATTGAACCATTTTGTCTCCTCTCATTTTTGTTCTCTATCCATCCCTGTGATACCCAAACATGCATCAGCAGTGCAGTGGGTGCACTGAGCTGCAGGACTCAGGTTCACCCCTGATGCTTCCTCCGAGTCTTCTGACTTCTCTTTAGTGTAAAAACTACACACGGGCTTATTAAAAACATTTAAATGTGTTTGTATGAATGTACCTGGCTCTTTAGTGGGGGCTCAGCATGGATGAGGGCTGAGGTGAGCCTTTCCACTCAAACTTTACCTTCTACCTTCCTTCTCTGTAAAGTAAATCAACTCCCATGGCCAGATCACTTCAGAACCACGAGCTGGTTGGTTTAAAGCTACCCTGTGTCCTCTGTGATTGAACACTGCAGGTTTCCCTTCCGTGCCTCTGCTGAGCCCTCCTTCTCCATCACATCAAACACAAACAACCCATGTTTTTGTCATTCTCACCATGCAGCCCTTCCTGCAGTGTCCCTGTGGAAGTGTCAGTGCCTGCTGCCACCTGGCCAACGATGCCAGGCTTTGTTAACCACTTGTTGCACCTCAAAGTGAATGTTTTATGGCTTTGTGCCATGCTGCTCTTCCCACCCAGAGACAAGTTCTGTGCAAACAGCCCTGAAGCCAAAATGGCTTCATCTTCTCTCTACCATGGGTGCCTTCAAAATCATAAATGTAATCAGACAAGTGAGACCTCAGGCCATGAACTGCTCAGTACTATCTCGTTGTAATCTTGTGCTCCTCTCCGTATTTGTCCCCACCTTTTGTCTCATCGTGTATGTTGGCTCTATGATGATTTCCATCACGGTTTATAGAGCCCTTTGCACTAGGAGTGCATGAGGCTGTGACTAAACATCCTACTCTTCCAAGATGAGCAGTGAAGATTTAACGATAATGCACAGAACAAAATCTGCATATACCAACTTTTCTCATGTAGAGAGTAGGAATAAACCATTGAAAATCTGTATTGACAGTAGATTAAAAATAAATTTACAGCGAGAATAAACTGGCTCTTCCCTAAAACTGAAAGTGCTGGCACAGTTCCATCCTCCATAAGCACCAGGGGAGGCCCAATTTGTTGATCTAATGCTAGACTTGACCCTCACATATTTGAGTTTTGTTCTTTGTGAAAATGTTGCTTTGGCCTGTTGGTTCTACATTATGAAAGATTTTGTAGTACTTCCACCCAGCTTCATACTTCTCAGGCCAGGACATCTCAAAAGAAACTTAATTTATGGTTCAATCCAGGAACAACAGAGACAGCTAATATAAAAACACAATCAAAATTTTGAAGGTCTTAAAATCAATAAAATTAAATAAATTTTTTTTTTAATTGCTTTTTGATATTTTGTCATTTTGGGTCAGTTGCATTGTATTTCTGCCGCTATTTTTTGGTTTTGACCTGGGAAGCACAAAGCCATCTCAGTAAGAGCAGAAAGTGCTTTGAAGGGGACTAGAAAAGCATGACATACAGGACAAAAATTTAAAGAACTAGCCTTTACTTTGGGATGACCAAGCTTACAGTATTACTAGAGAAATGATGAGCCAGATTTTCAGCCCACAGCTAAAATTTCACTTTGCATAACTGGGAACAAGGCACCCACATTTGCCCTGTAAGCTGTGCAAATCATGTCTTAATTGCTAACACAGCTGTTCCTAAAATAGCAACACAGCACTTATAAATGGAGCCTTTCCAACTAGCTTAATTTTCAGTCAAAATGGAGATATTGCTCTCCTTTCTAAAATATATTTGTTAGGGGTTCTTCAACCTGAGTATTATTTCAATAATCAGATTTATTTTTTGAACAGTTGGATCCAAAACATCCATGCTTTCCCTTCAGAAGTTGGAAAACCCTCCCCAGAACTTGCCAGTCCAATGAGAGACATGTTTGGGGGACAAGTGACCAACATGTTTCTTTTTTATTAACTTAGTTATCTGTCCCAATTAATCTTGCAATCATTTGTGTTGCCAAGAATAGACCCTCATTCTTCACTGTTATATATTCTAGCTAGAACAAGAGTTTTTAGAACAAGATTCTGATTCAAGACAGGAAGAAAAATTGACAGACTTCGGTGGCATCTTGTTAAGGATTAATCTTAATCCTAATCTTAAATTAAAATTAATCTTTTAGATCAGTTTCCAGCAGGAAACATCCAAACAATATCCAGCAGGAGATCTTTGCCAGGCCTGAAAAAAACTTTGGATAGAAATTACATCCACATTTAACTCTCTTTTAATAAGAGTGATAAGTAGAAAAAAATGAAAGATGATGTATCCCGAGAGCAAACTATGGCCAACTTCTTAACTCACCGTGAAGGCTCTCAGGCTCAGGATGTGGAAGGGTGTATATCTTCAGATATACTTTAGATATATTTATAAAAATTGATATTGAGCAGGTTGGGTTTGCTACGTGAGCAATAAACACCGCTCTACGTGAAATCTGAAGTGAGACAAGTCTGATCCCTGTATAGGGACCTCAACCCCAGGAGCAGCACATTCTCCTGACCAAAAAAATGAGCTACCCGATGTCAGGATTTTATGGGAAGCACCTCATGTCTTAAATAAATCTCACTGTGCGGAGGCAGCTGAACAAATTACTCACGCGGTATGAGCCGGGAATCCTTTGGCGAGGAGGGACTCGAGGAGGGCAGAGGTGCTTTTGCTCCTGTGCTTGTTGGACACCTTTGCATAGAGCTGTGTCTCAGCCACCGCCATCTCCTCCGCTCGTCCCCTGACCCTGTGCTGAGTGTGACAGAAACTGGGAGGTGGGAGGAGGGTGAGAGGGAGGGAGGGGGGGAGGAAGAAAATGAGAGAGAGAGAGAGAGAGAGAGAGAGAGAGAGAGAGAGAGAGAGAGAAGCAAATAAGAAAAAAAAAAGCCTCAAACCTCTTGTGATCTTTTCTGACAGAAGCTGACATCCTGTTTTCATAGAGTGTCTCCGAATTTTTGTTGCAGAGTGGCTAAAAAAGCAAAAGCTGTCTTCAGGCTTTTACTATCCACCCTGGTAGAACAAGACTAGAAGCCCAAAGGTAACCACCACAGTGAGAGTGGACTTGCTGAAGGGGCTGAGATGGAATCTTTTAGCCTTTCATTTTAAACTGTCTCCCGAAAGCCAAGAAATCCACCTCAGCTGTGACTGCACTGTGTGAGAGGCAAGTGGGACTGTCCTGCAGCATGCAAGAAGTTAGTCTGTAGGCCAGATTCTTTCCTTTTAGGCTCAGTTTTCATGTCCTCCTGTCCCTATCATATGTGGCTCCTGCTTTGGTCTTCTCAACCAAAGGCAATGGGCAATCCAAGAGTGTGAGATGAATGCCAGTGTCCCATCTAGACATCGCACCCTGAGGCTGAGTTTGGAGCACCTCAGGGTGGCAGCAGGGAGAAGAAGCCTGTCCTTTCCAGTTGTGCCAGTCCCACTGTGGGAGCCTTTGCAGAGTTTCCATGGTTGGTCCTCAGGCTTTTCCAGAATGGCCAGAGCAGGTAAATTGGTTGGAGACAGTTTTTTTCTGGCCTGGGCTGTCCTCACTGGAGGTATCACTGCTCCCTGGGGAGCACAGGACATCTCACCCCATGGACTGAAAGGATAACCTGAGCTGCTGATCTCCTGAAATAAGCCCTCACTTTGTCCCCTCTTTGGCTAAAGTTTCCCTTGGGGGACTTGGTCAGTTTGAGCTGTTTGTCCAACCATTTGTCTCTGAAGCCTGGTGGGGAGAATGTCAGAGCATTGTGAGCAACTCCAGAAATGCAGCTTGTTTTATACGCCTTCGTCTGATTTCTTATTTTATTTTTTTCTTATCTCCCCCTGTGTTCCCATTTCCAGGGAAGGCTGTTGAAAGAGTGACGTAGGAGATGATGAAGAATTCTTGATGCCATGGCTTAATTTAACAGGATTACGATATGGTGTCCTCTCCTTTGGAAGTGCCAGTTTCCATCGTGCACAGCGAAGGGACTGAACATCTTCCCTCATTGTGGCCATATTACAGGGACATGGGTTTTGTCATGGAA
The DNA here is from genome assembly GCF_003945725.1 of Corapipo altera. Lineage (NCBI taxonomy): Eukaryota > Metazoa > Chordata > Aves > Passeriformes > Pipridae > Corapipo > Corapipo altera. The sequence goes on along the minus strand of NW_020884872.1, from coordinate 4,329,559 downwards.
AACCTTCATGTCTTTCCTGGCCTCTCAGCAGCCTTTTTTCACTTATGCTGCTGTGGCTTTTTGCTTCATGTCTCCTCCTCCTTCTTCCTTGACCCCTCCCTCTGTCATCGATCTCTCTTCTTGGTGAAAAAAACAAGCCAAATTATTGCTACTCTTGAGCATTTGTTGCAGCTGAGAATACAATTTCATTTCCTAAATCCCTGAGTACAAGTGAGTTGCTACTTCAGAAACACGAGACAACTGCTTGCAGAGTACTTCCAAAACACAGTGCAACATTTAATTTCAAAAATAACTGAACGATGGGTCTTTTTCAAAACCCCCGTGCAGGCACGCAGCAAAGGCTGTAAAGCAAGGGAGGGAAGAGCAAGGTGTGCTGAAGAGATGAAGCTCTGGGGCTGCTGCTGCCTTCTGCCACCCACAGCTCTGGACCACCGGGATCCTCAGCTGCGCGAGCTTCGACGGGAGATGAGGATGTGCTGCTTGTGGTGCTCCCTTGCTGAGGGGTTACAGAGAGGTTTGCAAATGCCACGATATCACCTGGCCTTCTTAGGCTAATTAGAAAGCATGCTGAATTTTTATCTTCCCCTTTCCGTAGCCAGGCCACCCGATACCCCTCACCAGGTTGGGTTACACAGGCTGCTGCCGTAACGCCGCACGGAACAGGCTGAACGGGGCTCGGTGGAGACCTTCCCAGAGCTGAGTGGCTCAGCAGACTCAGAATTTCCTTTTGGCTGCTTTTGATAATGAAGAAAGAAAACAGTTTTGCTTTTAGCTATGACTTCTCAGGAAGAGGTGAGTGAAGCTTTGGGAGCGTGAGATAGCCTCTAAATGAAGGAAACGTCAGCGTTCAGCTTTTGTGTAATTTGCTTCAAAATGTTGTTTTGTCTCCTGATGGGCAAATTATGCACCAGTCAGAAGACTTTTTTTGTTTTTAATATTTAAAACCGTGCTAGCAGGTTCTCTACGAAGTTTTGTTTATTTTCATTGAAATGCACATGGAATTTTATCAAATGAAAGAGCGTAAACCTTATTGCAGTTGTTTGCTGAAAGGTGAAAAGATATTCCAGGTGACTTGAAGATAGTGTCATAGATAAAACATGTATTCTTAGCCTAAAATTTGTCATTGTAAGCCTTTTCTGGAAATGACCATGCAAATATGCTGCTTTTAGAGCAGCTTTTTACAGCAGCTTTCACAGCTGCACTATCTTTAACCTGGACCCATTTCACACCACTGTGAGTTCAAAAATCTGACCCCTTTTGCCAACATGCAGAGCCAGAAATTAGCATTTCAAATCTATTTCCCCTGTATTCTAGTGTAGCTCATTTTAATTGTGGGGGGTTTTTTCCACTGCATGGTAAGTCATCAAAAGTTTACTGGAGTAAAATTCAGGGGCTCCTGAACAAGGATCCTGTCAGGTTCTTCTGTGCAGTTGTCATATGACTTTTAGTCTCCTGTTTCCTATTGCAATTATAGAGCAGGGGATGAATTTACACCCCCCAGTGGGAGATATTACAGGCAGATATGGCACTTAGAAAAATATGAACAAAAATTAACCTCAATAGTTTGCTGGTAAATCAATTATAAGTGCTTCTCACGTGAACATTAAGTGCATAACAATGTACTGTGTCCAGTTCTGGGGTCCTCAGCACAGGAAGGACATGGACCTTGCTGGAGTGAGACAGAGGAGGACACAAAGATGCTCAGAGGGCTGGAGCATCTCTGCTATGGAGACAGGCTGGGACAGCTGGAGTTTAGCCTGGAGAAGAGAAGACACCAGAGAGACCAATTTGTGGCCTCCCAGTACCTAAAGGAGGCTATGAGAGTGTTATGTTCAGTATTAGGAAGAAATTCTTTAATGTGAGAGTAGTGAGGCACTGTCACAGGTTGCCCAAAAAAGCTGTGGATGGTCCATCCCTGGAAGTGTCCAAGGCCAGGTTGGATGAGGCTTGGAGCAACCTGGTCCAGTGGAAGGTGTCTTTGCCCATGGCAGGTGGTTGGAACTGGATGAGCTTTAATGTCCCTTCCAACCCCAAACCATTCTGTGATTCTATGACAACATTTTACAAGGTGATTATGTTCTTTCTCTTTTTTTCTCTTGTTGAGTCAGGTGCAGGAGACAAATCCCACTACTGGAAGTCTTGAAGTCATCTCTGTTGCAGAAGATGAACCTCCAGCACCACAAATTCAGTTTACCTTCAAAAGATTTTTCTTCATACCACAAGCCAGAGTGGACGCCAGTGCAGATGGACCTGGTAGGGGTATTGCACAGCTTTTTGACCTTTGCAATCTAAGTGGGTAATGTAGATATTTAGCCTTGCAAAACTATGCTTGCCCACTCAAAACAATCACATAGAGGAAGAAGTAACCCAACCTCCCTCTCCCAGCTGTGAGGTTTGCCAGCTTAGTAGCGTGATGACATCTTGTGCTGGCTTGCACACACAAGCATTTTTCACAGCCACATTCTTCACACACTTCAGCCACGCAGTAAACATTTCCCCAGGCTTTTCAGGCACATTTTGGTATGGCTTATCTGAAATTTTATCAACCTGGAAATTGGTCCATTAAAAAACCCGAATATACAATACAGCAGCCTGGGAGTTTGTTGCTTCCCGTAGGTTTCATGGCAAAATGACCATTAGCTTCAACAGAGGCAGGCTGAGCTTCAAGAATGGAGATTTAATTTTCTGGTCCATTAGCTCCTACAGCTGTCTCAGATTTTTGGCATACCAGGCACCAATTCCACTGCCAAAACTAGTTACTCAGCTTCTCCTGAGAGAGCCTGTGTAAGCTGGGATTTACTAGAGAGTCTATAAACTCTGGCAGACACTCCTTGTCCTTGACTGATTGTGTTTGCTAATCTGAAATTCAAAGCTTGAAGAATCAGAGGGTGAAGAGCAGTATGAATTAAAACTGAAGACAAGGTTCTGCCAGTCCCTGTGTAGCTGTGTTTGCTATTTCCCCATAGTTTGCCCCTTGTATATCAGAATACATTTGAGACAAGTGAACTGTTCATTATTTTCAGTGGAATCTGTTGTTGTCTTCCAGGTTGACAATGGCAGGTCAACTATGGAGGTCAGTGGCTGGTGAGCAGGTCGAGCTCATGAAATGTATTCAGCAGTTACTACCAATCTATATTTTAACTTTAGATGCATATTTTTTTCACTTGAAAACTCAAGACTCGGCCTTGAGCCATCGCTCAGTTCTCTTCTTGCCTTTATGGCAAAACTTTTAACAGATCACTTTTTCACACAGTTTTCAAGACCAGTTTGGGGATCCTGGTTTTTTGCTAATTTAGCTTTCTATGACTTTCAGTTAACCTTGCTTCCAAGTCCAAAAGGACCAATGACTCTCCTCCTACTTGTCTTGAGCACCTATTTACTAGCTAATCTTGTCTTTTTTCCCAATATTCCTGCTTCTGTTTGAGCCTTTACACTCCTTCTACTTGTTGTTGTGTCTCCATTACCTCAGCTTTGGAGGAATCCATCACATGTGGGACTTAGCTCCCCAGTGCATGAGGCAGAGCTGTGTGGCCTCTGCCCTCATCCCAGAATTCCCAAAATTCCCAGGATTCCCAGGATTCCCAGCATCCACCTGGGGCTGTGGTTGAAGGGAACACTGGGACCAGCAAGAGTCAGGAGACATTACTGAGAAGAACAGTCATAAGGAGGATACTCATACTAGTTTGTTCTTTGCTGCTTCCACTGAAAGATTTATTAGTCCACTTGACTTTCTGAAGCCTTCAGAGAGGATACGTGTGCCCTGCACACAGGTTTGATTACACAAACAAAACTGGTCTGAATTTTACTTTTATTCCGGGACTCACATTTTCAGCAGAGGTGCTCAGGTACTTGAAAAGCTCACAGTGTGATGTAACCCCTGAAAATGAAAACTTAGAGCTCACATTCTCCTCTGCATTGAGGACGGCCCAGGTGCTCTGTAGGGGCACAATTCAGAGCCCTCACGAGGCAAATGCTGCAGGGATGTCTGAGAGCACCCGCAGCCCCAAAGCACTTGGAGCCTTCTCAATCCCTGAGACAGAGGATCCCAACCCTTCCAGGTCAGGTCACCTCATGAAGTGTACACAGGAAGTTCTAATGCCATCTAGTTTAATGTGAGATAAATCTTTTTCATTGCAAACTCAGCTAGGTTCAACTTCACAGAAGCTGTTCTCTCTTTGGTTTCCAGGAGATATTGAACCACCTTCGATGTGCCATGCTTTTACCTCCCTAAAATACTTTCCATATATCTGTGGTTTGTTCGTTGCAGTAATCCTAGCAGCTGCCATTGGCCTGGGTGGTGAGTACCATTAGTTATTCATTAAGTTCTCGCTTAACCGTTCAAATGCTTAATTTTTCATGAGCCTTTTACTGAGAATGGAATTAAACTACTACTGCAGCTTGTTTGCTGAAGTAAAAAATCTTGTTGATGTGATGGCTTTAAATTTTATTTACACGTAGGGATGAAACAGGTCTGGCACTCCTGAAAGGATTGGTGTAATATTTATAACACTGGGGAACACACAGCTCCAGAAACCTTTCTCTAGTAAAACTTCACTGACTCCCCTCGGGTGATGAGCTGAGTTTAGAACCCGGGGAAGGCTCCAGGTAGCTCACACCACACTTTTGTCCTGTAATTCACTTCTCAAAGCTTGCTTTCAAAGAATTAAAGAACTGTTCCCTATCAAAACCAACTTCTACAAAGGAAAAGAAAATGTAGAATGAGTTCATTTGCAACTGAGAAGTGTGACCCTCCCAGGTCTGGGGGCCAAATACATGGATGTGTCTTCACATCTGCAACAGGGATAAGCTCAAAGGAGGTTGAGGCATCCCCTCGGGAAGAGCATACTCTGGCTGTGTTTTAAAAGGGTCTCCTTGCTTGGCTGCTGAGGGACTGAAGTACCAGGTAGCAACTTGCCCTGGAGTGAAACTTAAACTGAGTAGAGGGATCTGGGAAGGAGTCAGCACAGACAGCAAGGCTGACTCCTCCTACGAGTCATTACTAATGGATGAGTTTAACAGCACCAAGTAGCAACCTCTGGGTTCTATTTCAAAAGTTCCTAGAGTACATGAGTTACCTTTTTCTTAGCCAGGCTGAAATCTGGCCAGATAATGGAAGCCAGAAGTGTTAAATTAATATCCAGGTGTGTTTGCATCACTCTGTTTTCTTTCATTCTTGTTAGTCCAATACAACTGCATTGGGAAGTTTCGCTGCCGATCATCCTTCAAGTGTATCCAGAAATCAGCCAGGTGCAACGGTGTCTTCAACTGCAAAGAAGGGGAGGATGAGTACAGATGTGGTAATTTAAATTTGATTTAAATCCCTCCTACCTCCTCCTGTAGCATTGGCACAACGCATGCTGTAAAGAGTTGGGGTAGTTTGAGACAAGAAAGATGGAGACAGATGGATTATCTAAATCACCACTTCAGAGGAACAACCTCTCTGAGGTACTGATTTACAGTTCATGAGAAATCAAGCTGCTCTTAAGATAAATAAATGTGATGATTCCTAAATATTGCAACTGCCATATCAGGCATCCTTCTTCGTTAGAAGCCCAGATGCTTTTTGACGGCCAACATTTCCTCTGCCTGCAAGGTGTAACACCACTGCATTACGGTGTGTAAATACAGAACTCTGTATTCACTGGCACACAGTTGCACTCTGTTGGTTTTGAAGATTGCAAAAACCTGATATTATCTTAAAGGATAAGGTAATGGGAGACACCAGCAACTTCCTTTTGTACATACAGTGATGCAGAGTTTGCTGCTACATGTGAAATTTATACCCTCTGTCTGAGTTTCTCTCTGTGATGGTTTTGGGCATGACAGGGCCATTTTAAATGGTCTCTTTCTGTCCTGTGCTATGGAAAATTTTTGTGGTGTTCACAGCCACTGGAGAGAAAGGAGTCTAATATTAAACAGAATAACTGGTTTGTAGATCAGTGCACTTGTAATTCTGGGTCCTGTACCTACAGGTGAGAAGGCAGCACAACTTTGTGCAGTACTAGGAATGAAAAGAACCACAAGCTTTTGGCCCCATCTAACCCCACACAAGATGTTCAGCCTTCAGGGCTCTGTGGAGCCTGTGGCAATACCTCTGCTTTTCCATAACACTGGCTCATGGGCATAGGTGGGAAAACCCTGTTCAGCAGTGACCACATGCGTGGCTTTCCTTCTCCCTGGGGAGACCACGTAGATGTGCCTTTCCCAGGTCCAGGTGCCTCCTGGGCAGCTGAGCACAGGGGCATCTCTGACTGTGCTGTGGCGTGCAGGAGGTGCCAGCCACCTTTCATCACTTATCTTGACCACAAGTTTCCTCAGAAAATTCCTGCCAGGAACCTGCAGCTCCAACTCACTGCAATCAGCAAGAATTGCTTAGGCTGGCTGGAGGGCAAGGCAGCCTTCTCCACCTGTGTTAGAGCTGGCATTCCCTACCCATTCCCATGAGCACGGATGTTTTCCTCCTGGCAGTTCTAGCTCAGCTAGAACATTAAGGAAGCTTCCCTTCCTTCATGGGGAATGGGGGGAAAGCACAGAAAAATTCTGTCAAAGAATCCAAGTGATTAAAAAGGCAAGCAGTAAAAATTAGGTGATCTCGAAAACACAGATACCACAGTGGTGCATTGATGCTGTTGAGTACTTGTTGTGTACCTGTTGTGTGCCTGATGGTTCATCTTCACAACTCACTCAGGCTTCTCTTCTCCTGAATCTCAAAGTCAGGTTGAGTGGCAAGAAGGCAGTGCTGCAAGTGTTCACTTCTGGATCCTGGAGAACAGTCTGCTCTGATGACTGGAGAGCAGAGTATGGAAATGCTACCTGCAAACACCTGGGGTTCTCAAGGTATGAACAGCAAATGCCAGAAACTGTATTTGGCATTTTGAACAAACTCTGACGTTTTCAGTGTTTTTAATGAAATCTTGTATTAGATCATTCTTTAAAAGAAAAATGTCTTAACAATGCACCTTTGTGAATGATATCATGGAGGAGATTTGAGATGATGTGGGAAATAGTCCTGAATAACTGTGCACTGCAAATGGCTTTTATTCCTGCTACAAATCCTGCATGATGGCTGAATACAGTGGTTTGGTTAAATCTTCCCTATGGACTGCGGATGTCTGAATCCTGTCTGTCACTCTAGTAGGTTACAGCCTGTGGGGAGGCACAAAAATCATATGAGCATTTTCTATTTCTTTTACTTCCTCTGTACAAAATTTGTATGTGCAATTCATGCCATGACATCTGTTAGGATTTAAGGTCCACCTCACAGTTACAAAAGAACCTGGTGACGTGGTTAATGCTGGATTGATCCCATTCCTGAAAAAGCACCCTTTCTTTCACGAACTTTCACAAAATTGAGAAAGAGTCAGAAGTTGTGATTTGCCATGATGCGCTGTTATTGCTTACAACAGCATCATTCTAATTTCTGCACATTATAGTTAGCACTATAAAGCCTCTTTGAATAAACTCTTGTTGCCTTTAGGACAAAATACATCTGAATTGTTCAACAATGAAGACAAGAGAAAATTACAAATTATTCATCCTCCCTGCTGCAAAACATAATTCTAGAAAAAGGAAACAATGAGCTTGTTAGTGCCTCAGGAAATGTGCCAACCACTTACAATAAAAAGCTTTATTGTAATACTAGAATTAAAATTTACTTTCTCTGCCAGTTAAATGCATTTCAGCATGTGTGGCTTCCACACATGCTATTTTATGTAAAAAATACATGCATGTTGTAAGAAGCATGGGGGCAGGATAGAATTACCTTATTGAGTGTCAGAGTCTGATTATTGTGGTTGCTACACTGGGTTTTCATCAGTGGAACTGCTGAATTATTTAAACAGATTGCTGAAATGCTGTCTGAGGGAGCTGTGTTTATGGTTTATTTGCAGTTACGTGAGTTCAGGTTACCTGCCCGTGGCAGCAGTCGAAAAACAGTTTCAAAGACATTTTGTCTCCCTCAGCCAATGGTTTTCAGCTGATCAAATGACGTCCCTGCAGAATGCGACATACCTCAGGTATGCCTTAGCTCCTTCCTCCTGACAGAAAGAGAGAAGTCAATAAAAGGGGAATTACTAATAGTTTGGGATTCTTGCTATTTTTTCAGGCGTGTAGTACTTCATAAGTGGTTGGTGGTGTTACACATCATAGACCAAGATTCAGCATCAGTCTTGCTGGAATATGAATTGAGTCTGATCCAAGACCCATTAAAATCAACAAAGGCTTTCAAATGAGCTATTTGAAGAGACTATTTGTCCCAAGATCCCATTTTTACAAATGGGTAGACACCAGGCACTTATCTTTTTCCATTATGAAGCAGTTTGTTTTGGTTTACAGATCCTTATATATTTCCCAGTGGGTTTATGAACCCTTTATGGTCCATTTCTTCCTCCTGACAGATGCTTGTTTTTCTTAGTTACCTTCCACTGAGAAGGAAGTTATGGATCCAAGGAGACTACAGATCACATGTTGAAAACTGCTGATGAGCCTTCCCTCATGGAAGAGTGAACCACTCTTCAGCAGGGCAGCATATGGTCTGCAGGCTCCTGGTGGTGGCCAAGCTCCTGACTTAAGTATTTCAGTTAAATGCCCTAATTAGGTTGGATGAGTTCATGGCTTTGTACCTCTTTCAATGTTTGAGTTATTTATATTTATGTGCACAGGAAAATGACACAATGCTGAAAAAAACCCTCAAATCAGTATTTGTGAATTGGAACTAATGTTGTATTGTCTTTTCATCTCAGAGAAGAGTGTACTTCTGGCAATGTGATCATCTTAAAATGCTTGGGTAAGAACAACGAAAAATGAAAATGAAATCAGAAACTGTCCTCTGTCCTTCTTTATCTGCTGCATGTCAAGAGTTGGGAGGAATTCTGTACTCAGGGCATACTGTACTATCAGTTTATCACACCAAAGAAAAATTAGATTTCTTGAGTAAAATTTGAAAGAATTTCAGCAAGTGGAAATAGTCTGGGAGTGCAGACTGGGAGCATCAGATAGCAGGAGCATTTTAGTGAGAATCCCAGTAGAAAGCAGGCATTTGAAGATTGTGAGTCGAGTCCCTGGACTGATACTGTAATTCCTATTCTTTGCCACCTTGTCAGGGAAAGGGAAATTCTGCCTTAACATTTGAGCTTTCATCCCACACTCTTCCATGTCAGCTATATAAAAAAATCAAAATACAACAGCAAAATCATCACCAGGGGAGAGGAGATGCTTCAGCCTGCCTGTGTGGGACCCATGCGTGTAAGGAGGGCAGAGGTGTGGGTTTTACAGCTCAGCTGAGCACTCCCTGCAGGGGAGAGACGTGACCCCCACAGCCCCCAGGCCACGAACGATGCTGCAGGGATGGGAGGGAGGAGGATAAACTCCTGGGAGCTGCCACAGCCTGGTGGGGTTGGGATGGGGATGATCCGGCTAAAGAGACCTCCCAGCCTCCCGGAGGAGGGGCTGTAGGTGACCAAAACCAGGCCTGTGTTTCCTCCACGGACCGTAACCTTTGGTTCTTGGCAGCGTGCGGGACACGGGCCAGCTACGGGCCGCGGATCGTGGGGGGCAACGCTTCGTCCCCCCGGCAGTGGCCCTGGCAGGTCAGCCTGCAGTTCCAGGGGCACCACCTCTGCGGGGGCTCCGTCATCACCCCACGCTGGATCCTCACGGCCGCCCACTGCGTCTACGAGTGAGTCCCCAAATCCCCCCGCTCGGGGTGTCCCACTGCGTGTGGGGCCGCTGCTAATGCACCCTGCTGTCTCCAAAAAACAAACTGCAGGATTGGGTTATCCTTGTTTCCTGGGCTCCATAACATTTGAGCCATTTTTTTCTCTTGTCACACGAATCTTTCTTTAAAAAAACCTCCCCTAGAACTGGTCCCAATCCAGACCTCCTGTTTTCAGGTGTTCTGGTCCCTCCCAGCATCGCGGGGAAATCAGTTTACAACCACATTTAAGTGCTAGATTTTAAGTATCCTGATCTGCAATTTCTGTACATTGCATATGATTTAGCTCCTCTGATCCACTGGAGCTCCAAAATAAATTACAGGATCATTTTTCAAGGTGACAGGATCAATCAGTGGTTGTTAATCAGTTGTGCTGAGCTTTGTACCCTTTGCCACATACTCACTGCTCCTTTTTATTTGAAGAGGTCTTATACTTGTAAATAGATGTTAAATAGTTATTTAAAGTCATCTTCTTTGTGAAGTTTAAACTCATCTTCTTGACAAACATAGCCCTCTCATTTATAATGATCTGTCTGTGTTTGCAGTCTTGTTTGGTGCTAATAGTGCAGGAGAGCTCTTCTTGCCCTTACAAACTCCAGACCACTTTCACCAAAGACATTTAGACGGTTAAAATGGGATTTTCCTGACCACTTTTAAGCACCCACAACATGGATGCCTTCTTCTGAGCAAGTCCTCTAGCGTGCTTTTTAATTCAGTAAAAACCAAGGGTGGGACAGACAAATCCCACTACTAGATCCTATTTAGAGCCCTGTGTTGCCATAAGAATAATTACTTAAGAATTGAGCATTTTAGGACTTTTGTCCTTGGCTCTATCCTCCACAACCCAGTTGGTCGTGATGCGTTTAAAGGCTGATGGGGATGGGAGCTGGCAACAAAACCAGCATCCCTGGAGCCTTTTCCCAGCTCTTCTGCTATGCCAGTGGGGTGAAGCCAAGAGAAGAGGAGCTGCTCATGTGCCAGAGGCTGAAAGATGTGCCTGCTCATGAAGTGGGGGCAGAAACACCTTCCAGAAGGAAAGTTTCTCCTTGAAAATGACTTACCACAAGTGCTGTGGGGGTATGGCTGAGCAGAGGTGTGCCAGGCAGCAGCTGTGGGGTCTCATAGAAGGACAGACAGCTGGGCTAAAGCAAAACTCTCATGTATTTGTGGAAATATACAGATATTTGCACAGATAATGCATCAGTGACCCAATGTCTTAGTAAAATCGGTCATCATTTCTACAGTTTTAAAAGTTATGTGCAAAACATAGCCAATATTAATGGGCAGGTAAGCAAGTACAGCAGACTAGAGCTATTTGAGTGTGGATTTTTATGTGGTCCACAAGCTCAGAGGACAACTAGAAAACCTGAGGCTTTTCTTGAAGGTTTTTCACTGTCTTCTACCTCTTTATTTCAGCCTGTACTTGCCGAGCTCATGGAGTGTGCAGGTCGGTTTTGTGACTCAGCAAGACACCCAGGTTCACCCACATTCAGTGGAAAAAATCATATACCATCGAAATTATAAACCCAAGACAATGGGAAATGATATAGCCCTGATGAAACTGGCAGCACCACTTGCTCTCAATGGTAATTATCTCTGTTAGCTTTCACTAGACTTTCTCACCTTTCCAGCTAAAAGAAAGAAGGGTCTCTCCTGGTACATACAGGGAAACTTCTGTTGATGCCTATGCCTGCCCCAGGACAGTGGAGTGGATTCCCATCCCCTCCAAAATCAATGAGAGATGTGCAGTGTAGATGTGGCCAGACTGCTGCTGTGATGGCAAGGCAGTGATTCCTGTTCAGACAACACCAGCAGAAACCACCAAACCACCCTGACCTGTATCAGGAACTCCTCTGTACTCCCTATCCAGGCATGGACAGCAACAACGTGCTGCAAAGTGTTCCCAGTCCACCCCAGTATTGATTTACTGAAGGTATTTAATAATAGGCAAACATTAACTTTATTATTTCTAAATATTTTTCCTATCTAAAATAAACGCCCTGCCTCATTTTACTTGAAGGTCACAGAGATTTTTATCATGTCCCTTCTGTGAGTATCGGGATATCCAGCAGTGTCCAAAGCTGAAAATCAAACTTAAATCTCAAAGAGGAGAAAAGGTAGTTCAAATATAGTTACGTTTTTAAATTAAAACTACTTTTGTTTTCTCATCTGGATGCTACCTGCAGCTGACACACTGAGTTGAAATAATATGTAATAATATTGAATAAATTTACAGAATCACCTGCCAATGCCTCCTAGTCACTGTGAGCTCTCTGCAAAGGGGAGCAGGTGCTCTCTGACACATCTAGATTGTCAATTCCAAAATCAATTCTAGTGTAATACTTTAAACTTTCACATTTCATGAAAATTAAGTTTGATTTTGTTCTGGTTTATATCTCAGTTGATGCTGTTTTCTTTTGCTTGGGAATAAGTTTGAGAGGCTGCCAAGAACAGTAGTGGCTCTGCACCTGAGTGAGACACCCACCATGCCCCAGGGGGCTTGGATGGTCCATGCTGGGGGCTTGATGTTTGAGCTGGGATCACTGTGGAGAACTGAACCACTTGGAACTGCCCAGTAATACCTTGTGTTTTCCCTCCCTTTACTCAGAGTCGGCTCATCTCGACACGTCAGTTTGTCCTTGCGAGGATCAAACACTGATTATATGGCACGACATTCCATAACCCAGAGCACAGAGACACAGGAACTCTGTGAGCTGATGAGTGGGGAGCAAAAAGCCACCCCGGGGTGTCTGGTTGCCCTTTCAGAAAGCACAGAGAACGCTCAGCTCCTTGTCTCACCAGAGCAGTCGTGCCATGGGGCCCCTGATCTGCCCGTCAGCTGCCCACACCGTGCATTTTGTGTTTGCTCATTCTTCAATTTACTGACCTTCTGACATCCCCTTCTGCTGCTTCATACTCAAAACTCATTGGGCCCAGTGTGGGTGTTGTTTCAAACCCCTCATGCTGGCCATGAGACAAGAGACCTGATGAACTGCCAGGCTATTTATGTGGGGAGTGGGTGGTGTTCATAACAACTTCGCTGCGAGCCAAATCTTCCAGTTTTTCTGAGGCATACATTTTTTTTTTTTGCTGAATTATAAAAAGACATTCTCTCCTCTCTCTCTCTCACTTTTTTTTTTAAATAGGTCACATAGAACCAATTTGTCTGCCTAATTATGGTGAACATTTCCCAGCAGGGAAAATGTGTTGGGTATCAGGATGGGGAGCAACTGTGGAAGGAGGTATTTTAAATGGTCTGCTGCTGATTACACTACATATAAACATCTCACCCACAGTAAATAGAGGACTTGGTTGGGGCATTGTTCAATGTTTAATTTTCTGGAATATCAGTAGGGTGGGAAGGGGGCGAAAGAATACATATTCCTAAATTTTATGGTCATCCTGAACTGCAAAAATTCTGTAGAAACACATCACAGGGAATGGATGAGCACATCCTCTGAAACAGAGAGGCTGAGCTCTTTATAACTTCAAGCACAGAAAACACAGCAAGAATGTAAGAATTGACCATCCCTGCATTTTCAGGCAGGTTGGGTGATGCAGAAATTGGATCTGTGAATAATGTGAGAAAGAAAAGGGATTTTTTTTTTTTTTCTTACCATGACTCACAGGTCATGTTAATCAATAATTTACACTGGATCACTTTCATGTGAAAATACGTGAATTCTCAGGTAATTGTTCTTTATCATTCCTCATTTGTGTCATTTAACTTGTTCCCTTGTTCAGAGAACAAGAACAGAATGTTACCTGATCTACAGATAACAGTGAAAGGTGGGGAGAAAATGAAAACAAGGTTTGCCACATAAAAAGTCAGCTCTGATCTGACAATAGGCAGTGTGCAAATACTTCCATTTATAGCAATGATCAGTTCAGGCTCAGAATAAAATAAAATAAAGTACATATTTATAAAAGAAACCAGATGTTTGCAGATGATTCGTTGACTAACAGAACAGGTGATAACTGAAATTAATTTTGGCACTAGTATTGCAGGCAATGTTCAACTAGTTTTTTTAGTTCATTACTGTCATTGATTGTCTAGTTTGAAGTGGAAATATATAATGAACAGATTTTATTATACACTGTGATAGTCCACAGCTCTGTAGAGTGGATAGTTACTGTATTCTATAAGTGATGAGACACGACGTTGCCTTACTTGTGTGTTGTCATTTTAACTGTATTTCTTTGACCCTTGCTTGTCAATTCTTTGTATACTAAAACACATTCTGTTTACAAATGGTGATTATTTTCAAGGGCAGAAAGTTTTTTTTTTTCTTCTTTTTTTTTTAACAGGTGATACATCTGACACCATGAATTATGCAGGTGTTCCTCTGATTTCTAATGCAATTTGCAACCACAGGGATGTCTACGGTGGGATCATAACTTCTTCAATGCTCTGTGCTGGTTTCCTAAAGGGAGGAGTGGACACCTGCCAGGTATGGAAGTTTCCAAACTGCAACTGTGCTCATTAACACCAGCAATGGAAAAACATGAATGATAAGCTATCAGAAGGCACTCCCAGGCTTTTCTTGGGCAAACATTTGGGTTTGTGCCATTTATTCTGCTCACTGCGATTATCAGTCACTGACTGTGCCTGCATTCATATGCTACAATTTCCTTTTTATGTTTCTTCAGTGGACTTTATCTGCTACTTCTGAAGAAAAATTTACTTAAGGCATATTTTGATTAGTTGCATGTGCTGCAGCATGGTGCCATCCTTTCTTTGCCTTGGCTGTGGCCTCTGCACTGTGCTGAGTTGCACTTCCCTGCGCTGTGAGCAGGTCCAGAGACCTGCCAGGTGTGGAAAGCCCGTGGGGAAGAGCAGCCAACACGTGTCTCAACATAGAAGCAGAAGTATGTGATTTTGAAAAGAGTAGCAAGGCAGGGGAAGGAAGAAAGGGAGAGGTGTAACTCAGAGGGGTAGTGATGGCTCTGGGGGAGGGAGGTTCATAGCAGTGGTGAAGCAGAGCATCCTTCACAACACAGGGTGATGATGATTCCAAATCACTGTCAAAGTCATGATGGTGCCAACCTTGTGCCGGGTCTCATCCACATGCAAACTGGTGTGGACTCGCCTAACTAGTCATGGAGCGAGGGCTGGGGAGGAGTTTCTGTTAGAAGGTGTCCCTGCCCATAGCAAGGGGGTTAAAACTAGATTATCTTCAATGTCCTTTCCAACCCAAACCATTCTGTGATTCTGTGAACTTCATGTTTTCCGATTTGCTCGGTCTCCGTCATGCAAGGGACAAAAGGTGCAAAGGCCATGGGTGCATAGATCTTCCTTCAACCTTGTGTTTGCACATAACCCTCCCAACAAGGTAGCTGGCACCAGCACATTGCTCTGCCTGGGACTGCTGCCCAAAGGCAGCGTGCTCAGCACACAGCTCCATGTGACGCAGGGAGCCCGACTCACCACTGGGAGAGGCTTGTTACAAATTCCCTTTTTTTCTGTTGTTGTGCTGGCTCTGATGCTCAGAGCAGAGAAAACAAAAAAAGAGAGTTTTCAGTACTTAGGTGTGAGTCCATTGAGTAATATCTGCTTAGCAAAGTGCCTGGGAAGGGCCGGAAAAGAATGCGTGAGCAGGCAGGGAAGGAGATGAGATGTGAGCTTGTTGTTGCAACCGTGGGCTCAACTCAGCTCAATAGCCATGAGCCAGGGAAAGAAAAATATGATCTAATATATGTCTCAAAAGTCTTCAACTTCTGCTGTAACATATGCTTTTTGCAGGACCCAGAATAGGGCAGAAACAAGAAACTTTGAATTACTTTGAATTAGTCTCTCCCCTACCTGTCCAAATAGATATTCCCCTCATTTTCTAGGGTACTGACATTTGTTTTAATTCTTCATCCTCCAGGGAGACAGTGGGGGTCCTTTAGCATGTGAAGATATGAGTATCTGGAAGTTGGTGGGGACCACCAGTTTCGGAGTGGGTTGTGCAGAAAAGAACAAGCCGGGTGTCTACAGCCGAACCACTTCCTTCCTGGACTGGATACACGAACAGATGGAGGTCTGGTTTTGCCCTGTTCCTCCATCTCTGGTTGTTGCTTTGCTTCTCTTGTACTGCACAGGGCTTAGCTCATATTTGTCACAGATGAGTTGTGTTGCATGGACACGTGTGACTCGAGGGTGCGTTCAGGGATCGGGGCAGGTCCTCAGGCAGAGCAGGGTGCAGGGGTTTTAGTGAGATGCTGGGAGCACCCTGCAGGGGTACAGAGGAGAGGAGAGTATGTCAATATGCGTGGGAATGACTGGGGAGGGGTCCTGGAGACAGAGTAGGGAGGTGTGAAAGGACTGAGTCAGGACGCCAAGGGAGGAGGTGACAGGGGACTATACTGTGCTCAGTTCTGGTGCCCCCAACATAAGATGGACATGGAACTATTGGATGAAGTCCAGAGAAGGGCTACAAAGTCTGTAAGAGGACTGGAGCACCTCCCATATGAAGACAGGCTGAGAAAGTTGTGGCTCTTCAGCCTGGAGAAGAGAAGGTTGTATGGAGACCTCAGAGCAACCTTCCGGTATCTGAAGAGGATACAAAGAAGCTGGAGAGGGACTGTTCATCAGGAACTGTAGTGACTGGCCAAGGAGTAATGGGTTCAAATGGAGAAAGGGAAGATATGCTATGGTATTAGGGAAGATATGCTTTACTTGTGAGAGTGGTGAGGGCCTGGCACAGGTTGTCCAGAGCAGCTGTGGCTGCCCCATCCCTGGAAGTGTTCAAGGCCAGCTTGGATAAGGCCTTCAGCAACCTGGTCTAGTGGAAGGTGCCCCTGCCCCATGGCAGGAGGGTTGGGACTAGGTATTGTTTAAGGTCCCTTCCAAACTTTAGCATTCTGTGATTCTATGGCTTTATTTGAAACTGCGAGGCTGCTACAGAAAATCCTGGGGAGTGAAAGCCAAGTGGGCCAAAGAAATTGCAGTGAGAACATGGTGTTGGCTGGAAGGAGAGGAGGGCAGAGGCAAGGAAGCTGGGGGACACTGCAGCCACCTTCACCTGACCCAAGGGTGGCCCACTGTCTGGAGACCAGGTTTGCTGCAGTCAGTACTTCTCCAGTGCTGCCAGAGGGATGCTGGGTTCAATCAGCTGAGCAGAGAGAGCAGTTGTGCTTCAAGTGGGACTCCCAGGCAGGGTTCCATTGCCTCAGCAGGGACATCCAGAGCCATTTTAGAGACCCCAGGCTGTCCTACCTGGCTCACAGGTGTTCCTGCAGAAGGACAAGGATCCACAGCTAGCCCTGGGTTATGTTCACTATCCCTGTGGGGGTGGCTCAGATATCCTATAACGGCCCAGGTAGATATGGGACATCTGAGGCCTTCCAGACTAACTGCTGGAGGTCAGGCAAAGTGCACTAAGGCACCTCAAGTGGCACTAAAAGGTGAAGTGAACCATCCTCCACTGCCCTGGTAGGAACCTGGGCATGTAGCTCCCAAGTAGACACCTATGCACAGACTCTTAATGTGGGGTTTTTTTAACTTTGTGGTAAAGCCACCCTAAGCACCAAAGGGTGCATCCCATCCTGCCCTGTCTCATAGACAATGCTGCCAGTGCTGCTATGCCAGCACCCAGCTTGCTGGAATGAGGGAATGAATGAATAGCAATGATGCTACTCCAGCACCAGCAATACAGGCACGTGATGAATCCACTCCTGTCCCCATCTCATTTGTGAAATATGTGAGATTTTCTCCTCAAACCAAAATGCCAATATCAAACATTCACTGACAAGGAAATGCCCAAAATAAGGTTATGTGTGCAATTTCAGCCCAGCCCACGTCTGTACACTGTATGACACACACTGTTTTCACAACTTATATTGCACATGAAGATTTAGGCTTTCTCAAGCCTATCTGTCACTCAACAAAGTTAAAGAAGACAGGATAACATTTCTAAATCTGTAAGACCTCTAATATTACTTGATTTCCTCCCCCTCAAATGTATACATCATTTTGATTCATTTGCATGTACAAACACCCAAACATTTCAGATGAAGAGCGCATATCCAATGAAAGCACAGATCTCTCTTATAAAGTGATCAAGGGCTTCAAAGTGGAAGAGATCAGGGTTGGATTAGATACTAGGAAGAATTCTTCCCTGTGAGGGTGGTGAGGCACTGGCACAGGTTGCCCAAAAAAGCTGTGGATGGTCCATCCCTGGAAGTGTCCAAGGCCAGGTTGGATGGGGCTTGGAGCAACCTGGGCTAGTGGAAGGTGTTCCTGCCCATGGCAGGGGATTAGAACAAGATAATCTTTGAATCTTTTTGAAACTAGATGATCTTTAGTGTCACCTTCAACCTAAACTGTTCTATGATTCTATGATAAATGCTCCCGATCTGCTCTCACCTGCTATTGCTCACCACGGACTGGGCTCACTTGGTCTCTCCAGAAGTTTCTGTGCTTTATTCAAAGAAAATTAACTCCTGTAGCAAAGGCTTAGGAAAGGAGTTAGGAAAGTGATCCATTTAGATCTAAGAGATGCAAAATTGCAAGATGAGGAATTTGGCCATCAGCATGCCCTTAAAAACTCTTCTTCTGGAAATTATAACAGCTCACCTGTTAGGGCTAATCATCTAATGCAAGGTATGATCAAAAAGAAGGCAGTGGTGCTTTCTGATCTTCAACTTCCAGTATTGGAAACTGAATAAAGCACTTCTGTCTCTCAGCTTTTTGGGAGAATTTTGCTAAAGGCTCTCTCCTGAGAATGCAAAGAAACAGGGTTTTTTTAATTGTTTTCCACTAAGTGATGAAAATAATTTATGTCCTTTAGCAAGATGTTAATCCAACATTGTGAAGAGAATTTCTGCCGCCTTCTTTTTGAACAGCTCTCCCATTAGGGAAGAAGCAAAAAGTTTATAGCACTTAGGGGCGTGCCAGTGACCTACACACATTACTGTCTGAGGAATACTATGCTTCTACTATTAAATCTGAATAGACTTGAAAGGTTTCCCCCCAGCCAAAAAAAAAAAAGAAAAAAAAAAAGGAAAATCAGGAGTAGAACAACTGAGAGGAAACAAAATAAACCCCTTCAAAGCCTACTTAGCTCCCTGTATGAGTTTCTCATGCATGCAGTATCTACCACTCTTACTAATATATTCCTCCACCCCCCACAACCATATTTCTTTATGAACCTTATGTTCCTGTCTCAGGTCATGTAAGGCTGAGTACCAGTGAACTCCAGTGGTGACAGGAGCTGATGGTATTTGCTCAAATTCGCAGGGCCCACAATGGAAACACCTCTTTTGTCAATGTGGTATGTTTTTCCTGTAGGATTTCCTTCCAGTTCCTGAAGGGAGCCTACAAGAAGGATGGAGAGAGACTTTTTTACAAAGACATGTAGCAATGGGATAGGAGGAAATGGCTTCAAACTGAATGGGAGTAGGTTTTGATTAGCTAGTAGGGAGAAATTCTTCCCTTTGAGGGTGATGAGGCTCTGAACAGGTTGCTCAGAGAAGCTGTGGCTGCCCCATCCCTGGAAGTGTTCAAGGCCAGGTTGGATGGGGCTCTGAGCAAGTCTGGGATAGTGGAAGGTTCCCTGCCTATGGCAGGGGTTGGAACTAGATGATATTTAAAGCCACTTCCAACTCAAACCATTCTGTGATTCTATGATTCAGCTGGCAGGACTGGCTCCAGCAGCCTCATGGTTCCTTTGGAGGCCTTTGTACAACAGGAAAACCCCTTCAGAGTACAATGGGCAGAAACATGAGCATTTGCAACAGATGCATAACTGGTTTTTCTTCCCAGAGAGAAGAACTGCAGACCTGAGGAGAGTGACGATGTTCAGGGCTCCTGAAAACCCACATCATGCTCCAGCCCCATGGATGGACCCACCTCACTCCTCTGGTCACCTGCTCTGAGCTTCGGACCTTCACAGACTGCTTTTTACCATTTATTTTTGGTACTGGCAACTGTACTTGATGCAGGCTGTTGCACACTCAGCCTCTTCTGGATGGAAGAAGCAGCTGGATGATGGATGGCAAGTGTGTGTGTTTACTGTCAGCTACAAATTTCACATGTAGAAAAAAAACCAAGGCTGATAACCCAGGATGCTGTCACGATAAAGTTTTGCAGGCACCATGAGCAATGGACTAGACCAACTTCAGATCAGGTTGCAAGATATTATTTTAGTACTTACTTTCCAAGATCTGAACCACAAAAAGATTTTTTTCCTGACAGTTTTCATATATAAGGTCCATGCTCTGTTGCACAGGCAGCAGCAGCTTTCTTGGAAGCCAGGAAACAAGCAGGAAGCAGGCAGTTGGTAATTTTGGCAGGTATGTTCAACTCCTGTTAGAAAAAAAATCTCAGAATTCAAATATTTTATCACGTGGCTGTGAACAATGTCCCTAAAAATTGAATCTTATGTGCTTTCCTGTGGTAAAGAGCACTGAAATGACCAGCACACAGGTTGTAACTTTACTGAAAAAATTCTGAGCTTACTGAACAGTCTTAAAGGGAAGAGTAGCTTCTTTATGGCCTTTTAATAGGCTGGAGAGCCAAAATCATCCCTCTGACTATGGTGCACCACGTAGTGGAATAGCCACTGAACATTCCCAAGCTAAGCATCACATAGTACCATCACCAAGGCTCTCACATTCAGTCACCTTCCCTGCTTTCCCTCCCTTTCTCTGCTGATGTGACAATATAGATCCCTCAGTCCTTGTATCTATTGGTGACATCGGTGTGTGGATGGACTGATGGCAGCCAGGCAAGGGATAAAACATCTGAAGTGCTGCTGGGGTTTCCTGATCTCGGTTTTAATATAACAGTCTCATGTTATTAGGCTGGGAAATCTCTGGTTGTTCTGTGCTTGCCCTTTGTGAAAATCCTGAGATGAAAGTTGTTAATTTTAGAATTGATCGGCGGGGCTGAGGTAGGATGAATAATTGATAATATTGTCAGAGCTTTTCAATATCAGCCAAAGTTGATCTTATCATCTGATCAAGTGCTGATGATCTGCTTGAAATGTGGTTTTGGATGTACTCTGTATGCTTCTAAATCATCACTGCTGCAAGAAAGCACCAGCAGAATCAGAACTTCATTCTTGCTGCAACATGTTGGGTCAGAATTGAGAAAGAACAGCAAACCCACATGGACTGTCAACCTCCACGTTGTTCTGTGGATACAAACTCTGACATCACAGGACACTGCATCAAAAGTTTTCACCCTGGCTAAAGAAACTGCAGTGCAGTGGAAACAGCACTTCCCAAACCGGTATGTTGTTAAAAAGGAGAGGGAAGCATTGCTGCAAAACTGACACAGAAACTGGAATTGATTTCAACTTGACAGAACCATGGCAGAATTAAAACAAAAGAGTTTTAATGTTCACTGCTTGTTATCACGACATTTTCACATCCCAACATGGCTCATGTCTTAACATTATCAGCAGTCTGGAGATGAGGGCTCTGCTCTCAGAGCTGACAGGGTTGTTATTTTATATTTCTGAAAGGACCCTTGAAAATTCCTTTTGAACTCATCTATTTCCATAAAAAGACTGTATGATAAGCATCCATTGTGGTCTGCTTTTTTTTTTATTAAAGAGAAATCCAATGTAAAATGTAGAAAGCTACTGAACTCTTCCCAACAAGAAGTTGCACTGACCCTTAGACCAGTGACAGTCAGTTATGCATAAACCCAGCCCAGTGAGCCTGTGAATCATCCCTCTGATTTCTGTTAGACCCCTTGCTGTGATGTCTTAATTATGCATAGGCATGATTTAAAATCATAGAGTGGTTTGGGTTGGAAGGGACCTTAAATATCATCTCGCTCCAACCCCCTTATCATATAAGAGAGTTACTCTGTAAAGCTGGATTTTCCTCCCTCACCTTATGTCATTAGCATGCATGCCAAAGGTTTTGAAATAAATATAATCACAATATTAGTATTTGTGTTAAGCCAGGTGAAGGTACACAGAGGTTTAGGACATTTGCTGTGGGAAGGGTTTTGTAGCAGAGATGGTCATTGTGTTAATTCTGAGAGAGGTGAGACTGATGAACTGGTCTCTACTAGTCATCAATATTACAGCTGGCATGAACTGGTACACAGAAAAGTAACTTTTCAAGGAGGTTTTATGGCAGGTTACCAAGCCTTTCTTTTTCCTTGGAATTTCTTCTCTTCATTCAATGAAAATAACTTGCTACACTTCATGTGCTTGTAGAGAGGCCTGCCAAGCCAGTTGGGGCTAAAGGCAGCTCTGGTTTAATTAACGCTGATTAGGAGTCTCATGGTAAACACCTTGGAAGTGTTTAAGGTCTTTATACTGGGGGGAGTATTATATTTGCCACATTATTAAAGAGGCTGACTAAACAGCTTCCGGCTTATGAACTCAGACCACTGGTTTGAAATGGTTGCTTTAACACAGGATTGTGTTACAGCCATGGTATCCCTTGGAAATACAACCTGCTTGTAGGCACAGCATCGCATCACCACGTAACAGACCCTCAGGAACCTAATCCAACGTACAGCTTTGCAAGAAATGTCCAGCACGTGAAGAAAAATTCCTTTGCCATTCATCATTTGTTCCTGTCATTGTGACAGTTAAGTTTGGAAGCTGAGACAAAACTGGTAAATTTGGGTGAACCAGATGTGACTTTTATTCAATATGCAGTTTTCCCAGACACTCTGAAACACTTCAAGTGGATAAACTCCACTTTGGCCAGTCTGATAGTCAGGGTTTTTTCCACTTGAGATGTACAAATAAACAAGAAATTTCTGTAAAGAGGCAGAGATAAGCATGAAACAAGTGCCTAATATTGGTGTCTGAGGATGTCAAAGTCCCTTCTGATGGGTAACATGCTATTAACATGCTTTTGACACGCTGACACATTCTCCACCCGGTCCAGCACTGCACAGAGGTGGGGATGCTGCACAGCTCTGCTTGTAGGCCAAGATTCAGGTAGATCTGTAAATGCAAATTCAAGAACTGGACATTTAGCTTAAAAAAACAGATCTGGCTCATTTTTTTTTTTTTTTGAGTGTCTTCAATATCCAGACAAAGCAGGTTGCAAACTAAGAGCTGCACTGTGCATCCTGCTGGTTTTGCTGACAAAACTAGTTTGATCCCTGAAAGGTACACGCTCTCCAGAAATCTCTGTGAGTGTAGCACTGTTTTAAGATCTGCAGATCAAATTTATTTACCTCAACAAATAGCCCAGTATCACACTTGTGGGCAGCAAGGGCCCGAGATTGCATAAAGCACAGTGAGAAAGGAGCTTGCTTGGTCTGTTTGACTTTAGGGAGGGTACAAGGAAGTGTTTTTTATCCGAACCCAAAGAGCACACTTGATCATTGCCTTTAATCTCTCTTTTTATGTATTTTTCATGAGCAGAGGCTTCCGAGTTTGTTTTGTTGCTTTTGTCACATGTTTTCTTGCTGGCAGAGCTCCAACCCCGGTAGAGGAGAGCAGGTTGTGGCCCCAGCATCGACATGGGTTAGATGGGTAAGTTTTTGAACAGTTTGCATCAAGATTTGGCAGAGGAGAGGTAAAAATGCAGTATTTTGGGATGCCAAAAAACGACCAAGCCAATTTTTCCTGATTAAAGGAAAACTGACTCCATCACTAATTCATTTTCCTGAAGAGAGCTTTGGTAGCTGATAATCTGAGCAATATAATTGTAAAATGCTATGGGCAGGAGCAAAAAAAAAAAATAGTGATTCCCCCATCTTTTAATGCTGGAGTGTTTTTACTCAAGGCAAATGCAGGCACAGGGCTGGCAGCTGAACAAGGAGCGTGGCCTTGCCTGAGGCACACACATCAGAGCTCTGCTCTGAGGCTGCCAGCCATAAATATGGTCCCCCACAAGCTTTCAGGTGAGAGAGGGAGGGCCATGACAGGGTGAAAAATGAGAAGGGAAGAGAAAAGGACAAGGGTGTCTTGAAGCACCACAGAGTGAAGCACTTAGAGGAAACAATTTGCACATAAAAATAAAATCACCAGTAAATCATAATTCCTTCCTATGGGGGAATCATAATTCCTTCCCACTTTTTGAAGTGTGTTTTGCACAGAGGGTCAAGCGTCAGGGAGTTTTAGATCCATTTCATGCAACTCCATGTGTTATTCTTAGGGCATCCTTACTCTCAGCAGCATTACGTCTATCAGAAAAAAGTCTGAAATGCTTATGAAAATATTAAGCCCACAGCAGATGGCAGCAGACAGCAAAATTTTGCCTACATCCTCTGTTGAAAAATAAATAAATAAACACTGAACAGTTCGTGCCTCGGCCACCAGAGGTGGATAATGTGAACACAGTTACAGTCCCCATCACACTCTTGGCTGTTTGAGTAGAGGTTACCGAGAAGATGCAACTTCCCCAGCACAGGAGGGGACTCCCAGGCACACGGGAGTGTGGTCAGAGCTTCCACAAACCTTCACAGATCTCCTCTGGTGGGTGCTGGGCCCGGGTCCCCAAACTGTGTGACTGCCTTGTGCTAGTGCTGCTGGCTCCTCACGTTATGGGACGCCCTGGAAATCACAGCCTAGGCCTTTCTCATGCTTTGATATAATTAAAAGTGATGTATTTGTTATTTTTAAAACACTGAAAATTTACAGTGGGCTTGCCATAAGATGTTACTGCAGAGTTGGTTTTGATCCAGAGAGATCTGTTGAGCAGTATATTGTCCACATCTCCAAATACCTAGCTAATCCCATCCAAGACTGAATTTATAATTGGAACAGTAACAGTGAAAAACAACCTTCTGCCTACAAATTATTTTTGTCACTCACAAATGGCAGGAAAAAAAAGGTTTATTTAGAGATTTAACAACCTTCCTTTTTGTTAGCTTTTCTACTAGGACTAGCCTGGTATCACAATTTACAAGCCTCAGGGCAAAAATATGACCAAAACACAAAAATATTTCTGTACAGGTAGCCAGGGCTCAACACTTACAGCCATGTACAGATACCCATTACATAGATTAATTTCAAGGAATTCCTAAAGCTACTGGGGAAGTAGAAGATAAACTTCTCCAGAAACAAATTACTTCGTCTCTCTGTGGCTGCAGCAGGAAGGAAGGGAAAGATGGATGCCTATTGAAGGTTTCCTTCACCTCCTCCTGCCTGCAGGAGGAGTAAGGTAGGGCCGTGGCAGCCAGAGACTGTAAGGCTGTGTCCCTGCCCCTCCGTGGCTCTGCATTCCCACATCCACCCACGCCACAATAATCCCTGCTTTTTATAGCGCCTCCTCTGCATCGCCCCACGATCCCCTCCACCTCTCAAAGACCTCCTTGCCTCACAAGCCCTTTGCTTTCTCCACCTGTCTGTATCCCTAAATACCCACCTTCCCTCCCCTGGATGTCCCTCATGTACCCTGCCCACGGCATTTGGCTGGGCAGGAGGCAGGACAAGCACCAGAAAATCAGCCCAGCACCTGATACCAGACCAAAGCCTGAAACATCCCTGCTTTTCCCTCAGTGGGGACAGTCACTCAGATCACTTTCTTCCTCCCAGCTGAAAACTTGCACAAAACTTGTCAGAAGTTTTTATGACTGTTTCAATAGTTTCTTCTTCAGTTTCTCTCTCTAATTCTGTCCAACAGGTTCAGGAATGTTGAGGTTTAACTCCAGCAGCTCAGTACCACACAGTTGCCTGTGCATTCCCCTCCCTGCCACGGTGGGGAGGAGAACCGGAAAGAGAAAGTGAATCTTGTGAGTCGAGATTAGAAAATTGGAAGGAAAAAACCCAAAATAATAATAATAATAATAACAACAATAATAATAATAATGAAAAGGAGAGAGGGAGAGAAAAACCCTCAAGAGAAACAAGTGATGCACAATGCTCACCACCCACTGATGGATCCCCAGCCTGTCCCCCAGCAGTTATCTGCCCCTCAGAGCAGCTCCCCCAGTTTATGTACTGAACATGACATTCCACGGTATGGAATATCCCTTTGGCTCGTTCAGGTCAGCTGTCCTGGCTGTGCTCCCTCACAGCTTCTTGTGCAGCTCCCCACTGGCAGAGCATGGGAGACTGAAAAGTCCTTGGCTTAGGGTGAGCACTACTTAGCAACAACCAAAACATCCGTGTGTTATCAACATTGTTCTCACACTAAATCCAAAACACAGCACTGTACCAACGACTAAGAAGAAAATTAACTCTATCCCAGCCAAAACCAGGACAAGGAGCGGTTAGGGGACTGGGAAGGCAGGCAGGAGGAGGGCAGATGTGCTGCCTGCTTGCAAGAAACAAGGAAAACCCCATGGGTATCCCCAGGGCATGGGATAACTTCAAACCTTCATTCTCTTCCAAAGGCAGCACCCTCTCCTTCTCCTCAACTCTTCACCCCCTGGGGCTTCACCCCTCCTGTCATGCTGCACCTCTGCCCCTGTCACAGCCTGAGTTGGTCCTCGAGCATCTTTGTGCCTTTCCTGCTGTCCCTGCACAGGAGTCACTCACAGCAGATCCCAGTCCCCTGCTCCAGGGAGGGGTCCCTGCAGTGGTTGTGGTGTCTGTGCTCCAAACATTCCTCCTTCCTAAGGGAACTGTGGCCCCACTGGCCTCTCTGTCCTTCAGCCTCAGGGAACGGAGCCTCCAGGGTGTTTGCCTTCTTGGGTGAAGCAGAGAATAGAATGAAGCCTCAAAAAAGCAGGTAGGCTCGAAAATAAACATAAACCAGAAAACCAACAAAAGGAAAGGAAAAAAAAAAAGCCTTGGAACACTTAAAGACCTTTATCCTTGTGGTTCATTACCAGCATCCTCCAGGACCTTCTGCTCTCCCCCACTCCCGTTTCACAGCCACAAAACGGTGTGTTTGGTGGAGATTAAACTCCAAAGAGAAACTCGAGCCCAGGTCAGTGGCTACAGAGGCAGAGCCCATCTCACTGCCTGAGGGGGCTGCAGGGACCCCCGTGGTGGAGCCCCTGCCTCCATCAGAGGGACTCAGAGCTGTTTTCCTCCCTGCCAGCAGCAGGTAGAGCAAATTAGGACCACCCCAAATGCAAGGTCTTTATCTCTGGCAGCCCTGCCTGCTGTGCAATGCCAGGTATTTTGCATGTGTGCTACACTGGGATCAGCACTTCCCACCTGTCTGATTCTGAGGGCCACAGAGTCATTTTAAAAAAAGCCAGGAATTGTCTTGTACCATGCAGACAAATAATTTTTTATTTACGGGTAGAAATGTTTCTTTATTTATGCAACTTTTGTTTTCCTGTTCACCCACCTGTATGTGTGGGCACGTGTTCATATCAATAAAGATTTTTTTCCTTTTTTTCTTTTTTTTTTTTTTGGCAGCTGCTGTGCAGGTCACCCTCTAGTCACTGACAGGCTGGGACTGGAGACTTAAAAATGCTGTTCCAGGTGATTAATTAATCCCCTTCCCATTGCAGTAGGACAGTAAGCAAATGCTGACTCCTCTGGGACCTGAAGTTCCTGGTCCCTGCCTGCGACAGGGATGAGCTGGAGAAGAGGGTGGTGACTGCTTTTCCTAGCAGTCCCCTGAGCACTGCCAGCATCCCCTTCTGAGACACTAAGGATGCCACTGTGAGACTCGTGCATGGGGAGACTTGTCACTCATGAGAATCACATAAATCACACACACAACTGAAGCACAAAGACTGTGACAGAGCAGGGACAGACTCAGGGCCATTCCAGGGGATAGGCCAGCCAGTGCCCACCTGGAGCTTGGGGAGAGCTCCCAGCCCACACCACAGCCTTCCCTCCAGCATTCCTGCAGCCCTGCAAGGGCTGCCTGTTCCCAAGGGCTGCCTGCTCCCAAGGGCTGCCTGCCCCTGGCTTGTTCCTGCCTGGGGTAACCCCTCCAACCCCGCACTTGGCAGGCGGCAGCGTCACCTTTCTTACCACACTGACGCCACCAGCTCTGCAATGTTGACTGAGCCTTTATCACTCCTTGTGGATAGCAATTAATTATAATAATTAATAGTTATAATAAATCCTTTTAATGACCTTTCCTTAGGCCCTGTTGAAGCTCCTGGGAAGCGACAGAAACCACGGATGTGTGCAGGAACGTGACTGCTTCTGGATAGTTTTGCTGCTGATGGTTTTGCAGCATGAGGGAGAGAAGTGCAGCTCCACCTGACCTGACCTGTAGTCCCAGTTTTTCCCAGTGCTGCAGACAACCTGTGCATGCTCTCCAGCAAGGCAGTGAGAGCTGGGAGTGGAGGAGCTGCACCGCTGCTCCCCTGCCATTTACCTGGGAATACATACCCACCAGACACTGTTAAAAGAAAGGATGAGTAACAACAAGCCCCTCTGCAAATCCTTTGTCATTTGGCTCTGTGCTTATTTGCCTCACTGAAGAGGAACCCCCATTTCTTTCTTTTTTCCTTGCACTTGTAGCCCCTGTTCATTTTGTCCCTGGACTGAGCACTCTTTGAAGGCTCCCCATCACGTGCATAATTTAAGAAGTAAATAAAAAAGATTGCTGTACATACATATAAATGCATTGACTTGATGATTCACCACGTTGAAGATAACTTATTTAGCAACAGGTGGAACACACACCCAGTGATAAATGAGAGCCAGGCTGGTGAGAATGCCCAGTGTGATGGACAAACCTCCCTGCCACACAGACCTGACACTCAGCAGGGAGTCTTTGCCAGTCTTTGCCTGGGATCAGCCACCTGCCTGATTATGGGACATCAAGTGTGCTAATAGTATGTCAGACAAGAGTGACTGAAAACGTAAAACAGATAAAAAAGCAAATGTCAATTAGTGTGTTTGGACAAACACAACTGATGTAAAATAAAAGCCTCAAAACTGACTGTTTCCTTTGGACACACATCCTGCCTAAAGCCTGCAGATAGACATTATCCTGACTCCTCATCTCCTTCTTGGCTGTCGGGCTCAGCAGAAACCCAGAAATTAAGCTCAAGAGTTTCTCCATCAGCATCCAGGAGTTGTACTGGGTGTAAAATCAAGTATCTGAAATTAGCCTATGCTACTACAGAGCATTTTTTTCATAGGCATCTTGCTTCATTATCAAGAAATACTGAACATTAAGTGAATATTGTGTTCTTAGGTGTAAAGTTATGGGCAGAGGTAAAATGTAATTCAGTACAGGATCATGATGGGAATAGGCAATGAGGACACTTCCAGCATCATTCCTGTGAGAAGAAGGGAGGATAAAATTTGGAGCACCAATGATCTGTGTTTCTCTCAGCCATGGTAGCACAGTCACATGTAGATCTGCTTTCCCAGCAGAGCTGCTTTTCAAGCAGTTCAAAACTAACATTTTTCTGAATCAGCTCAGGAATTGCTGCAGTTTCTTTCTTTCTTTCTTGTGTTGCTGAAAAGCTGATTTAGTTTTGGATTTAGACCATTCTGTAGCTCAAAGGGAGCAGCTCCATTCTACCAGCAGAGAATAGGGGAGTAAAGCTGTTCAGCTGCTTTCAAATTGTGTATTGGTGCCTCTCACACTGTTGTGTATGTGGCATCAGGAAAAATAAAGGGGCATTGACAACATCCCTTAAGGGTTATGTTAAAAAAGATCAAATCAATTTTCATTCTCCAAGTTAAATGAACTCAAAAAATAACCCAATATTCATAAGCAAAATAGATTTTTTGAATGTTTAGTTAATCTACTGCTAATAATGTAAGTCAGATTTATTTAAATTAAGTTTCTATGGCATCATCCCATATAATCCTTGCTGCACAAAGCTCAGAAATGTTCCTTGTGCTTGTCACCTGAAGCATCCCTGGCACACTGCCCACAGTCTCGATGGCATCTCTCTCATACCACACCCAAGTCATCCCTTGTGTTTACACCTACCCAGATTTTAATAGCTGATGTTTCCAGCTTGCCAGCACTGTCATCAGGCTCTTTCCACAGGGAAGTAGAGCAGCATAGTGTCAATCCCTCAGAGGCTTCTCGGGGTGATGTTTGGGGTCATACCAGTCTGCACAGCAGTGTTATGGCTGTGGAGACAGAGGGGTGCTGGGGACTGATGTGAATAGAAAGAACCATTAAACTGTGAAGATTAACATATTCTGCTCCTGATAGCAGGCCAAGACCACAACCCACTTCAGTAAGTAGCCCTTTGCTTAGGGGGTAGACTTGTGTCGTGCCTGTTTATATCAGAAGGAAATACACCCCTGAGTTCACAGTTATTCTTGACAATTGACCAGGCAGATCAAATATGAAAGGCAACTCTGGAGCAGCTACATTGATTAGTTAGGAAAAAACTTATATATCTCTATGCTTTTATATATTTTTATATAAATGTATATGTGTATATGTATGCATATGTTTGCATGACATACATATATAGATAGATAGATACATTTTGTTTTCCTTATATTTTGCTTTAGATAGGCTGTAACCAACACAGTGTGATCCCAAAAGCTAAAAGGAAAACCATGGGTTTCTAGGTATCACAGAGTCATCATAATGCTTACAGCAGATGTGTTGTTTTGATCCAGCCATTCCAGATGTGCCCTGGTGCTTCATACTGCCTCCAGGAGGTCAGTATCCATGAGCAGCACTGCCATTTCTCCTCAGTTTTCAATGACATGCAGCCTTCAGGTCCTGGCAGAGAACAGCCTGTGGTGTGGTGCAACCTTGGTGCAAGAACAAGGGCTAGGAAGAACTCAGGGTGATCCATGTACTGGCTGGAGCCAAAGGAAAGCAACTCTATCTCGAGGTCATTAAGTACACAAATTAACTAGAAACAAACGATTCCTTTCTCCTGCAGCAAGCCTGGCGCCCCAGGGTGTGCTCTGTTACTGCTGGAGGGAGGGAGGGGAAGAGGGAAACAGGATTAGGTCCCCTGGGGTTTACAGGAATCTTTTAAACAAGCAGCATTGGATCACCTGTTTACAGGAACCATGACAGGGAAGAGAGGCTGAGGGGTGGACTGGGGTGTTGGGTGACCTGTGGCAAATTCCCCAGGTCCTGGGTGGTACTGACCAGCACCCAGGAGTGCTGCAGATACCAGGGGATATTGCAGTGGGGACTAAGGGTGCAGACAACAAAGCTGAGCCCTGAGCTTTCAGAGACTCTATCATACCCAAACCCACAGGAAGGAAGCATCAGGGTCATTTCCCCAGCACAACCCACAGAGTGGGGTGTCTGCTTAAGGAGACCATCCCACCAGGGTCCACAGAGGTAGCTGGGGCAGGAGGCTCCTGTCAAAAGAGAGGCACGAAATTTCCCTCTCTGAGAGGAGCTGAAGCCCCTCCGGGTGGGTGAGGAGAGATGGGGAGAGCTGGGTTGGCGCTAGTGGGACCAAGAGGGGTTCAGAGCAGGCAGGGTCCCCCTTGCCAGCACCTGCTCACAGCTAGCTGCCCTTCTGCAGGGAACCAGCACCTCCCCTTCCTCCCTCCACACAGCCAGTCCATGTGTCAGAAGAGGGAGCGCAAAGCCCACTCACAAAGTAGGGCACAGATCTCTGGATGATAAGTACTTCCTAGATTCAAACTTGCTCAATTTGTAAAGAAAAAATAAAGACCTCTATCTCCAGTAATTAGTCCCTTTATATGTCCTGTCCCAGTATTGCTGAAGAAGAAAGAAGCTGGAGGGAAGCACGGGGTTTGCAGTTATCAGCCCTTCCCATGCAGCCCTGAGGGCTGGCAGGGCAGGACTGGCTCTGGAGCTGCAGCTCCCTGGGATCAGGAATGGCCCCAGGACCAGGGCTGGGCACAGGCAGGGAGTGTCCAACCACTGCTGCTGCAGCTTCTGCTCTCCCTGTGGCTCAGTTAAAGCTGAAATTCTGCTGCTTTATCCCTGGATGCTCGTGTTTTCAGAGGTAGTGGGGGAAGAAGTGCAGGGCTCAGGGTTAAACCTGCAAAATCTAAACACTGTGACCCCATCCCTCCCCATATCCTGCAGGGATCTTGCATTTCAGAGAGGGTTTCCTCCCATCACTTCAACCCTGAATGGTTAATCCCACCCTGCAGCCTCTGGAAGAGCATTTCAAAACCAATTTTGCCAAATTTTAGGCCCAGAATGCTTGCTATGGAGAACCAGAGAGGAAAGACATCTTCCAAGTTTAGCTGAATGGGAAGGGAATGAGGCAAAAGTCCTGCTGAAATCCACTTTTCTCCTGCTCCATTCTTGCAAAGGGCTTGCTGCTGCTGTCCTCTGAGTATATTGGGTTAGGCAAGACCTTGAGGTGAAAGACTGGCACCCTTCAAAAAGGGAGAAAGCCTCACTGCCAAGGTTACCCTTTGCAAGACTTCCCAGCTGTCCTGATGGCACCTTCCACCTGAATCTATTTGAAAGCTGTTTTTCAGGAGTATTTTAGCTGAGGGTGTCTCATCGGAGTCGCTATTTCACACCATCTGCAAGTCTGCAATATCCCAAATATGGATCTTTTGTTTTGAACATTGAAAATCTCTGAGACTAATCTAACTAAAAAAAAAAATCACCATATTAGGCAACAATCACTTTGTTACATCATGCAGTTACAATGGCCAACGTTATGGGATGAAACCTGACTGAAAATTCCTGACCAGTGTGTTCACTCTCATAATTTGTAGGGAACGATCTAATCAAAGTTTGTATAAAACTACTCTTAGGAATGGCAAATAAAGCATTTACTAAAGAACAGTTATTCTGAACAGATCCCAACACAAACATCAGGGCTTGTAGAGGTGGCAAAAAATAATTTAAATTATTGGGAGGACCTTGTCTCACCACTAATGTAATTTCACTAAGTAAGTATTTTAAAAGGGCAAAGGGGCTGAGCCAGAGATTTACCTCCAGTCCAGGCTAGAGGAGAGAACAAGGGGAAAAGCCCCAACCCTGAAACCTTCAGATGAGGGCACCTGGTTGGGGCTCCCAACTTCCAAAGCTTCGTTCTGACTCATATATTACCCCTCTCAGTTTCTCCCCTTGCAAGTGGCCCTCCTTAATGCAAACAATTAAATGGGCATTAGGTGAAAGTGGCTGTTCCTATTGCCTAATGAGGAGAATATTTGGCAGGCAGGTAAGGGTGCTTGGCTTACTGTCCAGAAATCAGGCCCTTTCTTACAGGGGCCTCACGTTCTCCATGCTTCTAAAGTTCTTCATTACCAAGAAGCTGAATAAGGAGGTTTTGAACCTCTCCAAAGTCCAAGCAGCTTCAGACTAAAACCCAGGAACAGTGTTTGTAGAAGAGAGGAACAGGAGGTTCCAGAAACAAGCAAGTCATCATCCCATTTACAAGCAATTAAACCCCACTGGCCTCCTGTCAGCAGTGAGTGCTGCCACTGCAGAGACCTTCACAGGATGGGTCAGGTTGGAAGGGACCACAGTGGCCCAACCTCCCTGCTTGAGCTCATCCCAGAGCAAATGGCACAGGACTGAGTCCAGACAGTTCTGGAATATCTCCAGTGAGAGACCCTTGGGTGCAAAGTGCTGTGTTCCTGTATTCTACACCCATCACTGGCTCAGGATGCGACACAGAGAGGGGCAGGGCTGGTGAGAGGGGCTGGGCTGCTTTTTGTTACTCTCCTGGCCCAAATGTGCCTGTAGTGGCTGGGCAAGAGCCTACTCCTGCTTTGGGAAAACTGGTTTCACTTCGGGAGAAAGGCAGTGTTTGTTCTCTGGCTGGAGAAACGGGAAATGCCACAAACTCAGCCTGAAAGCCTTCAGGCTGGCATTAAGTTCATCAGTGGCAAAGCCTGCTCTCAGCACACGTGTTGTTTCACAGTTGTTGTTGCTGTTGCCCTTCCAGAAGCCCCAGTGGCTGTTACAAGTCCCTGGAACTCCCCAGAACTTCTTGTCAAGCCTGGATGTGGTTAATGTGCCTTTACCTATGAGCAGGGTGCAGCTGAGAGCTGTAATGCAGGGACCACAGGTCCTGGGTCAGGGACGGATGGTTTCCGTGCACAGCTGATCCCAGCAGCATGGGCCACACCTCCTACAGCTGTGTCCTCCTCCAGCCCAGGGTGCAGATCATCCCCAGCATCCATGTCTCAGTGTAGCCCCAGGGAAGCAGCAGCCCCTGAACTCCCCAGAAGCCTTCTAGAAAGCCTGAGCCAAGCCAGGCTGCAGCATGGACTGTCAGGAAACAGCGACCTGTTGGGTGACTGCTGGAGCAGCCAAATGTCACCAGGAGTAAGAGTGTCCAGGATGGTGTGGTGCTGAGAGGGATCTGTGATGTTACTGGGCAGTTCTGCCTGGTGGGATGGTTTACTGCCCTTTTGATTAACCAAAACCACCAATGCACAGCCCCTTCCTTTAGAAAAGGTAAAATCCCAAAGGACATTTCAGATTCTCCCACCAAATTTCTCCCAGAGTGACATTTGTTAGGGCTGACACCAGCATGCCCCCAGCCCTCTCCCTTCCTCAGCTGCCCCTCACACCACCACACAGCTGTCTGAAACAGTGCCCAGCATGCTGCCTAGTTCCTTTCTTTCCCTCTCTATTCTTATTTGTAGTCCCTTCATCATTAGTTCCCACAGGACTATCAATAGCATATTTGTCTGACACAGACAGTTTCACTGCTATAAATTCTCCACAGCCCATTGAATAGAGACTTTTTAATTAGGTTTTAAGGATTTTTCCATTAGCAGAGAGACATTGAGAATTCAGGTCTCACTTCTGAAAAGCAAAATACGTTAGAGAGGGAAGCTGCTTGATTTACTGCAATATTAACATTTTCCTCCCTGTATTTACGGGCGTGGATCAATTGCTGTTTTGCTACTGTGGACGGATATATGTTTGACAATTTACTTTATTGTGCCACAAATGAGAGATTTAATCCAGTGATCCAGTGAGAGCCCTCTTGGGGTGCTGTTTTTTCTGTGTGACACACATGGAAGATGTGAACAATGTCTTTCATCATCAGAATTTGATTGCTTTCCTATTTGCACCAAACTGGCTTTTTGTTCTTGCTGTCAGAGGGTTTTTCTGGCTTTAGCTTTCACTTTGCCTGGCAGATCTGAGATAGGGCTTCACATGAAAGCGGAAAAGATTGAGCTGGTGCCACCTCCCTGGCAAGGTGGCAGGGCAGAGCTGGGCTGCCTTGGGCCCTGGACACGCTTGGCCACAAGGAGAGGGCACGTGTCCCCTTCTAGTGTACTCCCAGCTGCTGGGTGTTCCATACTCGGGGAATTCACGAACCAAGTGTGATATTTCGGGGTTTCCTAAAAGCCCAGATGGATTTTCCCTTCCAGGAACTGTTGCAAATGGCTTTTTCTTGAGCTGACAGAGCAAGCCTGCTGTCTGTCCCATCCCAAAACACCTTCAGGTCGGGAAGAACTGTCACAGCGGTGCTTTGCCAATGAAATCCTTGCAGGCTTAAAGTTTCTATTTCAATCTACTCATCCTGACAAAACTTTATGTTGAAGAAATCCCAGCCAACTCCAACAGCCATGCTTTAATCCTGCTGGGTACATTTAATCTACTTCTTGCACCTCAGCTATAAACCAGTGGGTTGTTGCATCATTTTTTGTCAGGTTACCCCGGGTAAGCAGGACAGAGCAAGGGCAGCCTCAGGTGCTGTTTCATCTGCTGTGGCATCCTTCATCCCAGCTGGAGACTGCTAACATGCCTGTCTAGGCCCAAGCTAAAGACCTGTCTGGCTTCTGCAATGCTCTCACCTGCAGTAACTCATTATATAAAACACGGTAAAGTAAGGTGTTAAGATTTTCTAGTTTCAGGAGAATTTTTTCCTTTCCTGATTCTTACCAGAACTTCACAGTTCAATTTTTATGCTCACTCTCTTTAAAATCCTTACAAGAGTGGTTTCAAAGGAATTTCGTAGCTAGCTTCTTTTCTGTTGAAATTTCCATTTTTTTTTTCTTTCTACTCTCTACTTTTTTTCTATCATTATTTTGTTAAATCCCTTGAAGGACTGAACTATATAGAGACACAGCCTTCCCCTGAAGTAGCTCTCCCATTAATCCTTGTATACTCTTGCTAACACTGGAGCTTAATATTTCCCCCTCTATTTTTAACCACATTTAATTGGTGCAGAAGAAACACTTCCTGGCCAGTATTTCCTCCCCTCAGTATCATCAATGAAAAGAGCAATAACAGAAACTCGCTAAAAGTACAATTGTCTTGATTCCACCCTGCCACCTCTGTAGGCAATTTTTGCCAGCAGCTCAGCAGAGCCAGCCCAGGTCACTTTCTGCCCTCTAATTTTTTTTTGCAGGCCCTGCCACACTGTACATCCCTCTAAGCCTTTCCAGTCCTCGCCATCAGCTGGAGGCAGCAGCTTAGGCAGTATTTTTTCACTGCCCACTTTTGAAACCACCAGGAAAAACTTCTCTGAAATGACCTTTTCCTCCCACACGGTGTCTTAGGTTCACTTATTATTTCCCATGCTTCCTGCTTCTCCTATTTCAGGCTTTTCTCACTTTGTATTTATCTTTTTAGCTATTTATGTCAGAAATAACCTTATAGCCCTTCCGCTGCATTGCCTGGTTTCAAAGTTTTGATCACCCACTGTTCCCATAGTAGCAAATGAGAACTATGGATTTATTTTTTTTCATTTCTCATGTGTCCCAAATACTATTCAGTTCTTGACATGTAAGGTGAAACCCAGAGCTCACGATCTGCTCTAAGAAGCTGCAAGAAATCAAAGAGGGGAACATTTCCCTTTAGCTCGCAGTGGGAGTGTCTGCCAAGCACTGCCTGCTCCTATTTGTTACCACTTGCTCTGACAATTAATGAATTATGCTAAAATAATATAGGCAATATTTGTCAGCTGTTCCATGTCATTGCCCTCAGAATGTCAGTGTTTGGAGCTGCTGAGTGATCTCAGTGACTCCCTGTTCCTTCCCCCGTCCTGGGTGCGGGTGGGAGGTGTTGGTTTGTACCCCTTGCTGGCAGGTGATGCTGTTTCGCAGCACCTGCAAGAATCCCTCCCTCCCACCAGTCATTTTTACCAGATTCAGTGTTAAACCCAAACTAGATTATCTTGGTTTTGATCGTGAAACTTTCACCAGGTGATTAAAGTCACCAATTCATGAGAGTTTGAAAAGATGCCCCCAAGAAATGATGGAAATCAAATGAAGCAATGATAAAATCGTGGGATCAGCCAAAGTTAATCCATCACTAGCCCAGTTCCCTGTGCCATGCGTGGCCAGTTACAGGTTCTTACAGAAAAACTTCAAGAAGGAGTAAAGAGAACACAGTCATGCACCATATTCTTCTCATTTCCCACCCCTGCCCCATCATTTTATTGAAAGCTTTCTGGTGGTTGTCTTCTGAGAAATGACGAGTAACATTTGCTGAAGTCCAGCCAGCCCCAGGCAGTGATACTTTCACAGAACACCCTTCCAACCTCCAGGGACTTGCAGCTTAGACATTTCCTGAGACAGATGTGTAGTTCGAGGATTTAAAAACCCCAAACAATTTTTTTTTTCAACAAGTTGACCCAATTGCTTTTCAGACCTGTGGGAAGTTTTAGCATCCATGACGTCCTGCAGAAGTGAACTCCACAGCTGACTTGCTTTACCCACGTGCTCAGCGAAGAATTGTCTTAGTTAACAGGCTTCTAACCTAACAGTTGGACTTCTATGTTAGATGAGACCAGGAGCTGTGTCTCCTGTAACCTGTATGGAGCTTGCAAGCCTGGAGAGATGTGAGCACTCCTGGTGTGGATGCTGTCCTACACCTCCATCCCCACCACAGGATCTCTTACATGCTGGAAGCCAAGAACACAGCATGAAAAAGTAGGCATAGTTTTAGTCTATAAAATGACAAAACCATGTGAATCTGTGATTCTCTATCCCTTGCCTACTAATTGTTAATCTGCCATTTGCTTTTCTCACGGTTGCTAAGCACTGAGCTGGTGTTTCCATAAAGCTGTCTGTTATCTTCCATATGCTCATGTCACTCTTACATTGCACTCACATGAACCCCAGTGATTGTAATCAGCTCAGGGCCCATCACTTCATTTGAAAAGGTAGGATTGCTCCTTTCCCAGGTGTGCATCTCTTCATGTTTACAGACATGAAGCATCACCTGCCATTTAACTCTGCAGTCATTCCATTTTGCACAATCCATCTGAGCAACAGGCTCATAGTTTTACTGCCACAGAAATACTGTGTCATCAACAAATTTTACCCTCTTGCCCCCTATTCCAGATGGTTTATAAGTTTGCTAAGCTGCAAAAGTCCCACCATAACTCTCTCAAGGAGCCTCCTCATGACCTCTCCCCTCTGTGAAAATCATCTGTTGGCTCTCACTCTCTGCTTGTTGCCTTGTTTTCATCCAGGAGACAATTTCCCCATCTGTTCTGTGACAACCTAGTTTTTAAGATCCTTACCCTCTTCAAAGTCTTTTTCCATAGCTCATTGCTCCCACGAGCCAGAGCGATTTTCTCAGCATCTCTCCTAATTACATTGTCTCCTTTTTAACTTTGGGCAAGCAGAACGCGACGTGGGCATGGGAGCAGCAGGGGACTGAGGGGCGGGGGGGTGTCGGAATTATGTTTTCTGCTTTGCACTTGGCCCCTTTCCTAATAACTACTGAAACTCAATTTACCTTTTTGGCACTTTGAATATTCAGTTGGCATATCCACAGTGATGCAAAGCTGTGTGAGTGACAGCAGATAATTTGCAGCCCATCTTGGTGATTATATAGTTAGGTTACTCTTCCACCATGCACTTTGCTTTGCACTTCATTTGCCATTTATCACCCAGTCAATCCTGTAAGACAACTGTTCAGCTAGCTGCACTTTTGAAAAAATATGAGAAATAATTCTGAATCATCAGCACATTCACCACCTCATTATTCACCAAGCTTTCCTGATCATTTATGAATATGTTGAACAATAAAAGTCCTCCCCTCTCCCTTGAGATTGCTGACCTTGTCTCCTATCTGAAAAGACGTTATTTGTTTATCCCTTTATGATTTTACTTTCCTACAGTCAAAGGTTTTTTCTGTTTTCTTTATTTGACTTTGAAAAAAGGTCGTTTTTTCTTCCAGTAGCTTCCTTTACTCTCTCATTTAATTATTCTGTGTCTATATGTGTGCCTGAGGACACTCTCTTCATAGTTTTTGTTCGGTGGTAAATATTTACTTAATCTTTCATATTGTGTCTTTCGACAGCTTCCTGCTGTTTGTGAACATTTCACCCATTTTACTCTTCCTTTGAGTTCCATTTAATAAGTCTTCTTGGTGTATGCTTCCCTTTTTAGAAGGTAATAAGTCAAGATCTGGACTTTCTTATTGCCTGGGGCATGGCAAACTGGAATGCATCACAACCACTATCGTAAAGAGACCTTGCAATGGCCACATCTTGAATCAGACCGTCTGCATTTCTCAGGAGTTTCTCTCTGGGTCACTGCAAAACTGAGGGGGTCTAGAAACAAAATACGTATTTCCCTTCTTGGCTGGTCACGGTCAGTGTGTCCTTGTCTCCACAGGCTGGTCCACATCTCATCTCAGGAAAAATAAGCATTTTCTGGTGTTGCTTTGTCCTGAAAAAAAAAGGGTGAATGCCGGCAATGCCAATATCAGGGGCTGCTTGGAGGTCCCAGAAGCATTAGGGAAAATTACAGGCTCAGATCTGTATTTCTAAATTGGCACTGAGCTTTGCAGTCACAACCAAACCTTTTTGCAATGTGTTGGATGCTGAAATTCAGGTTTTCAGATCTGACTCAGCTCTGAGTTGTGTATTTGGATAACCTTAGGTAATTATCTTCTTTTGTTTTACCTTGTTCAAGGATGTTGGCCATAGAAATGCCACAAAACCTCTCTGGTTTGTAGAAATGACATATTCTTTTACAAAATTCCCCTGAAGGAGTCTGAACAGACCAGGTTAAAGTTGGTTTTGACACCTGCATTATCAAATAGGAGGATCTCAGTGGTGACTTTGAACTGTCCATTCCCAGAATTAAGATGTAGGGTTTTCTCTGTTTGTTTTTTGAACCCACAGTGTTATTTGGTAGACAGACAGATATCATCCTGGTTTGAGGGCTTTTGTGGGTAACTCATTTAGTCAAAATGTATGGGAGGTTAACAGCCCTCTCCCTCATTTACACCAGGAATGACAGGGTAGGCTTGCTGCTCCCAAGCATGGATCTGCAACAGAAAGGTTTGGTTTGGAAGGGACCTTAAAGATCATCCCATTCCAATCCCCCTGCCATGGGCAGGGTCATCTTTCACTATCCCAGGTTGCTCAGAGCCCTGTTCAACCTGGCCTTGAACACTTCCAGGGGTGGGGCATCCACAACTTCTCTGGGAAACCTGCTCCAGTGCCTCACCACCTGCACAGGCAAGAATTTCTTCCTAATATCTAATCTAAACTTACTCTCTTTCATTTTGAACCCATTCTCCCTTGTCCTGTCACTAAGCCCCTCTATATGTCCCTCTCCAGCATTCTTGGAGCCCCTTTAGGTGCTGGAAGGGGCTCTAAGGTCTCCCTGAAGCCTTCTCTTCTCCAGACTAAGCAACCCCAACTCTCTCAGTCTGTCTTCACAGCAGAGGTCCTCCATCCCTCTGATCATCCTTGTGGCCTCACCTGGACTTGCTCCAACAGGTCCATGTCCTTCTTATGTTGAGAGCTGCAGGTGGGGTCACACCAGAGCAGAGCAGAGGGGCAAAATCACCTCCCTTAGCCTGCTGTACACACTGCTTTTGCTGCAGCCCATTAAATGCTGCAGGATATCATCTATTCAGTAAAAGGTGCAGTGTGTCGTGGATGTGTGATACCCACACATAGATGGTTTGTGCTGGTGCTACACAAACTGCTCACATAACTCCTCGTGGGCAGCCCCACAACATGCTCCTATGTGCCCCATGGGAAGTACACCCTGAAAAATACAGCCTGGTCCTAGAGGCCATACTGTGGCGGGAGAGCAGCACCCGCACTGCCTGTTCCCCACAGCACCCCCTGTGCACCTCCAAAAAGAGTGGAGGAAGGGAGACATAGCAGGGCAACAGTGGCCACTGCGAAACAAGGCAGGCAGCCTAATGATAAGGGAGGAGAGTGCTACTCATTGCTGTGGGTTCTAGAAACACGTTCATAAAAAACAGTCTTGCAGTGAGTGAGTGAGTGGCATGTGATGAGCTTCACCTAAGTGGTGTTGTCAGACCACCCCTGCTCCTGAGTCCCTCCTTCTGCTGAGAGCCTTTTGCACAGCTGGCAGGAGCAAAGTGAAGACACACCTCTCCCTTGCCTCCATTTTTTTTTCCTCTTTTATGATGATTTATTTCAGGGAGCACTCAGAACTTGAGGTGTGTTTTGTGGGGTCACACGCAGTGATGTTCACTCAGTGACAGATCTCTCAGGTCAGCACAGTTACCACTTAATGAAATTCCCTTTAGGACAAAACACTCCCTTTAGGATGAAAAATCTAAGTTTTACTGGTTTTTGCTGGATTTTTTATAAGTGAAAAGAGACAGAAAATAAGTACCAACATCCTTTAAAAGTTCTGGATTAGCAGAATAAAGAGTTGGAGGCTGTTACTGATCTGCAACAAGATCCTTACCAGCCATGGTGATTTCTCCATGTCCTTGCTGGGAAGGAAAAGAGAGCACCACAATAAGAGCCCTGTGGGACCAGAGAAGGGTGATGAGGGAGGACATGGAGACTGGAGAAGAGGAAGGAGCCCTCCAAACCTTTTCTGGCCATGGGCACTTGCAAAGTCTGGACACCCTACACCAAAAAGTTTAGGGAGGTGCTGGCCTCACTGAAGGAAACATATTTCCAGGGAAACCCCAGATAATTTTCAAGGCTTTGCTATATAAACATATTAAAGATCTTAAAGTAATCCCCTGGCAGAAAGCAAGCAGCTTATTTCTTTCGGTGTGTTTGCTTTAAGAGGCCAATCAAACGCTCTTTCCGCAGCAAAAGCTCAGGGGTAGATTTGCCTTTGTGCCTGTGGTTGGGATCAGGCCCAGGAGGTGACAGCCAGCAGATAAGGACTTAATTAATGTCCAGAAAGAAGCAGGAGGGACGAATGTTATCTGCAGTTTCACCTGACTCACACGATGGGCCGATAACCTATTGAAAATTCCATGAAAGTCCAAAAGCAGCACGTTGTCCCCCTCAGGATGACAGCTTTCCTCTCGTGCAGGGACAGCATTTCAACCAAACTCACTCCTTGCACCATGAGAAGAAAGCTGATGGAAAAATTACTCATGACTTTTCTGGACCAGCCATCATGGTGAGCCTTTGGGATCAACGTTGATGCTCCACGTAAGGAAAAACTGGATTTTTAAGCTTTACCTCTGACATTTTCTCTAAGTGATGAAGGTAAAAAGTGTGATGTGGACTGATGAGCGATGGAACATGGTCCTCCTGCCTGCAGCTTGGTCTCTTGTGAAATGAAGGATACA
Organism: Corapipo altera; assembly: GCF_003945725.1. Taxonomy (NCBI): domain Eukaryota; kingdom Metazoa; phylum Chordata; class Aves; order Passeriformes; family Pipridae; genus Corapipo; species Corapipo altera. The sequence continues at coordinate 4,287,669 of NW_020884872.1, read as the reverse complement.
CAGAATGTCTGGTTTATGAATTGTGACTTTCAGTGAGAAGTGCCATCCATGTCTTAAACAGGGACGGATATAAATAAACCCCATGAAGTATTAAATAAATTAATGATCAGAAAAATGAGCTCTATTATTTGTTTCCCCTTTAGACCAAAACCCCTCCCACTTTGTTGAAAATATTTTTCAACAAATAAATTACCTCCAAAACACAACAGTAGAAGTAGAAAGTTCTCACTTTGAACTTTGTCAAGGAAAGAGGCACAAAACAAGCTTGTATACAATAATCAAAGGCATGAAGACACAATTCTGTCAAAGATTAAAAAAAAAATGCATTGAGTCTCTTTTTTTGGTGAGGAATAGGAAGAGTTACCTGGTGGTTTTCCCATGGGAAAAGTGATGCTGCAGAGCACTGAAGGGGCCACAGCCAGCCTTGCTTGCTCTGCAGGTGCTTCCTGTGGGAGGTGGTTAAGAGGTGGTCCCACCCTCCTACTGCTTGTCTCCCCCTCCCTGGCACTGTTCTGTTGGTGCTTAAGACTGAGAAGTAGCTAGAAGTTAGGAAATGTTACAGTAAATGGTAGAAAAATGTCCCAAAATGAGATTAAAGCCTTGGGCAACCCAAGTCTCAAGGCCTGTTGCCCCAAGCAGGGAGGCTCCCCTTGAAACCAGGAGAAAAACAACTGGGAAATTAATAGATCAAACGTGGTGCTTCAGAAGTTTGGGTTTGGCTGGTGGTGTTGGGTGGGTTTTGAAGAAATTCACTGCTTTGGGGATCGGGCAGAGGGGATGGGAGCCACTCCTGCCGTGCCCCCCCTGAGACAGGACCTTGTGCATGTCAGCAATTCCAAAATACTGCCTGGGACACTCAGGTCTGACCCCTGGACGAGCACAGTGCCTGTGGGGCAGGCTGAGATCATACACGCCCTCTCCTTTCTTCTCTTGAGTCTCTGTGCTGTTGATCTTCTTGGACTTCTGATGGTTTTTTCCCCTTGATCTTACCTTCTTTTCCTATATACCCCTGTGTGGAAACCAACAGTGGCCTAAGCTGGGCTCAGTATTTCACAGTCACACCTTCCACCTTCTGTGTTTATGCATTTCTTCAGGTGCACGGTTTGCCCTGTGGTCTCCTGAAGCTTGGAGGTGTCACACCTCCAGCCCTCCTGCCTTACCTGCTTCAGAGTAAGCATAACCAAAACCCTAAGGCCAGGGAAAAATTCAGGCAGAAAAGATACACTTGGATAGGAAATGTAGGCACGCATCTTTCAGTAGTGCCAACCATTTAAAGCTGCCCAGAGGTCTGAAATACTCTGATGGCCATGAAATCACCTGGCACCCAGAGCACCCAGAGCTAAAAGCCAGAGCCTCTGGTGCCTAGAGGCAACCAGCAGCATCCACTAAATAGATCATGGGATCACGTAATAGATATGTATCTATAGGTACGTAATAGATTCATGATCAATAGCTCAGGGGAGCCCAGAAATTTATCTCAGGGATATCATGATATTCATGGCAACATTTCCTAATTAAACAAAAGAAAACCCAGCCTCTGGGTGAAGCATCAGATGGAACAATGTTATCAGACCTCGCTGGGCAAACATGGGGAGTGTATAAAACCAGCTGCTTCCAGGGAAGGCAGCACCTCTCTGCTCTACCCACCTTCCAAGAGCAATGGATCTCAAGGTGGTCTGTGTTCTCTCTGCCACCCTCGTCATAGCCCTCAGCACCTTGGCAGAGGGAAATGCACCACCAAGTAAGTACACTCACCTACTGTTGCCTTCCAGGTATGTATGGGGGGGCCTGGTCCTACCAGCTGCAGGCAGAGCCTGTCTTTATTAATGTATCAGACAGCAAATGGCTTCTTCTGGTGAGACTTTTCACCAAAGCTGGACTCTACTTTTTAATTTTTTCAGAGAAATCTATGGCAAAATGTAAAAGACTGCGGGTGAACTCTTGTGTTGGTGGAATAGCCAGGAACCTGCTGCAAAGGCAGAGGGACAGACATGCCCAGGAGCTCTCTAGAACAGGACCACAGCTGGAACAGGAGCCGGTTTTGCCTAAACAGTCTTCTGGCAATTATTTTTTGCTGCTTTGCCATGTGAATACAATTTCAAAGGAGTCTATACGCCTCCTAATTAATAAAAAAGTCATTTAGACAGCTTCAGAAGTGAAAAGCAACTCAATGACACCTAGGGACAGCTCCAGAATTTCTTGATTGTGGATGACTGTGCAGCAGATTTAAAATGTTAAAAGTGTAGTCATAACTATTTGCACAGAATAATACGTTTTTATAGTCACCTGACAAGAATGCAAAGATTTTGTATCTTTACACCTGTTTGAATATGCACTCGACCCTTAACTCTTTTTCTCTTCACAAGACATGGGCAAATCAGCAACATTTATGAGCATAATATTTGAAGTTCTTGGGTTTTCCCATTTGATGTGGTCAATTCAAAGTCCACAAACTGGGCTGGTTTGGCTGCAAGTGGGACCACAGACTCTTAAAGGGTGCAGTACAGCTCTTGCCAAAATCAGTGAGAGTTTAAAAGCAGCTTTTAAACCACACAGGCTCTGGTCTTGGCAGGGAACAGAAAATGTACAGTTGCACAGATGGACAGAGTTTAGGAAAAGAGCATTGTTCCCAGTGGTCATCTGACAACTGCACCTCCACAAAAAAGTGTGCAAACTGACACCCAGTAACTTGCTCCTTCTATCCTGAACAGCAAAATGCCAGTGTAAAATGCTCCCAAAGGAGAGGAAAAACTGTGGCTACCCAGGAATCTCAGCAGCAGAGTGCAAGAAAATGGGGTGCTGCTTCAACTCTTCGAACCCCAACGTTCCCTGGTGCTACACTCCTAAACAGAAGAAAGGTAATTTCTCTGCCAGAAACACTGATTTACCTCGTGTTTGATTATCTAGAAATGTGTACGACCAGAGGGCTGCTTTTCTTCTGAGGTGAGAAAAGTGGGAGCAAACCTCTGTTAGAAGACCACTGGTAGTAAAATGCGAAGTCAAGCCTTACTTACCCACCAAACTTCTGCCTCATCCTCTTCACACAATGTATTCCCTCTTCCTTCAGGCTTCTGGTTATCAAGCAACCCATGCTGATTATTTAAAACATTTCCCTGCCATTTGTGGTCTTGTTCACTGGTAGAGCAAGGGATCCTCAGCGCTTATTTCAGTGGTTTTGCTATGTGGCTGAGGAGGACTTGGATACCTGTACAAAAGGCCACAGGCATCCTCTAACTTCTAGGTTTCTGCTCTTTTCTCCAGCCTGTTTTGCTAATTGTTACTTCCTTCTTCTCCTGCATGTTTCCCAGCATAGTTGCACTTGGTTGTCCCTTTTTCTCTGCCATTTTTGCTCTCAGTCTTCACTTGATGAAATCTCCAAAATATCCCAGGGAAATCCTTTTCTCCATTAGTTTCTTCCTTCTAAAGCTTCTGAAGTCCTGTTTCCATTTGTTGCCATTATTTTCTCAGGAAGGGGAAAAGCTGCCCTCCCACTCTTTCAAGGATTGGGTGTATATTTTACATAACTGCGTTAGATAATTGAGTGTAATTAACTGTGTTAATTAATTGAGTGTAAGCTACATTTGCTGGACTGACTGCACGACTCCTTCCTAGGAGAACTTCAGGGCAGTCTCAGCAGTTGCACAGGTGAAATGAGGGTGCAAAGGCAACGTTACCCAACAGAAGAACTTGATATAAATCGAGATTGGTCAACAGGGATCAGAATTGCTGGAGGGAAAAAAATGTTTTTGCTTTTGAACACTGTTTGCATTTCTCGTAAATCTTGAAGGATGAACGGCAGCACCTTATGATGCCATTTCATAGAATTGCTTTTCTGAGCAGAACTGCTTCAAGGGAGAAGAATAAAGTATTCCAGCTGGGTAGTATAACCTCTTTACCTGTGATTTTACTTCTAATTGCCTGGAAGAACTGTGATTTCCCCCTAAATGACCCACCTCCTTTGTGTAACTCAACTGGCATGCAGAGGAAGCTGGGTTGTCCCGTCCCTGCATTAGCCAGGCTGCTCTGGGGTTAGCACTGGGTCGGGTCATGGATATACCCAGGCCTGAAGCCAGTGGATGTGTTACCATTACGGGAGACACATGGCTTTTCACCCCATTGCTGGATCTAGGAAAGATAAAGATGAGTTGCTGCATGACACTTCTAGGGGTGAATTTTGCCTCTCCTGATCCCTGAGTCACAGCAGCGATTCATCACCCTTTGGTACTTAGCTTTGCCTAACAGATGTGGTGAGGATTTGGGTGAAACTGTTCATCATGGCTGTCACATCTGCTCAGGGACCTCACCTTTGTGTCCTGGCTTTTATTTGTGAACTACATCACCAGGTAAACGGAGCATGAAGTGAGACGTTCTCCTTTCTTTCCTTTGTTTTTTTCGCTTCACACAGTTAAGAAAGTGTGTCCCAGCGATCCTTATGCCAGGATAAACTGCGGCCACCCCGGCATTACGGCCAAGGAGTGCACAAAGAAGGGCTGCTGCTTCAGGGCACGTCCTGCTGGGGTCCCCTGGTGCTTCTACCACCGTGTCACGGAGGAAGGTAATGAATGACCTGCACGAGACATCATCCCTTGTGTCCCTGCAGAGCCCCCACAGCTCCTGGCAGGGCCCGTGCTCTGGCCAGGCTTGGTGTGCTGTGCCAGCCAGAGATTCCTTGCTCAGGGTGTGAGCAGAACAAGGTGGCTAAACCCTAAAAAAGCAGCTTCTTGCACAAAGAGGGGGGTGGTGCCAATACATCTGAGCCAGGGACTTGTGGGCGATGTGGCTGCACCGGTAGTGTGGGCTCAGGTGTGAACTCAAGTGCTCAGCTAATGCCATGGTAGAGGTGCAGCTGCCCAACTCACATCTGCTTCATCATCATGGGAGATAAAAGGCTGTGCTTTGGAAATGTGGAGTGAAACTTACAGCAATTTCTGATCCTCTACTGACTTTTTTTTTTAAATTAGAATTGAACCTTTCAGCCAATCTAATGCAGATAACCAATAGCCTCAGCCACAGTGTGTTTTGTACTGGGTACAATTCACCATCATATGGTTTTACTGTTCTGAGACACAGTTAGGGACCACATGTACAGATGGGGATTGGGGGAAACTGCTAAAAAGTTGCCTTTTGGATGTCCTGCATTGGGCAAAACAGCTCCTAGCATCTTGTGCAATTTATGGAGAAAATGTGTCACTTAATCTGCTTCTTCTCTTCAACTCTCCAGCTTGTTAAAGGAGAAACTTCCATCAAGAACTTTCCAAACTTTGGATCTACTTCAATGGAACAAGAGACGGAGGTCCCAGCTCAGACTTTGTATTTTGCAACAGCCGTGATTTCTAGACTGTTTTTACCTGGGATTGACTCCTTTTGGATGTAAAGTTACTGGTAGCTTTTACTCTCTCAGTAGGCTAGTACTGCACAGGTTTTCACTGTAATAAAAGAACTAAGACACAATTTGTGGGGGTTTAGCCTATCTTTATCTTGAAGCTGTGTATTTCTCTGTTTCCCAGGAAAATTTGGCACCTCAGCAACCTGTTGATGGCAGAGCAGTCACTAACACTTCTGAAAGGAACATGGCACTCAGCTTTTTGTGTTAGTTACATTTCACACTTGCAAGTGACTGCTTGAATTTGTTAGCTGATCCATGGCTTCACACAGGCCACTCGTCCTTCTGAACACTGAGAATATTCAGCATTTCCCATTATACAGATATAGCTGTGGGTTTGGTTTTTTTTTTTTTTTTTCCCTCTGAGACATAGGGAAGGGTGCCTTTGTTAGCTGATCTGACTGGTCTGACTCAGACACCTCTTGCTCCGTGCATCATTCTGGTGCTGCCAGACCCTCAGTGCTGCTGCCAGCACAGGGAGCAGCTCAGGAAGGCAGGAACCCATCTGGTAACGTGAAAAACCCAGAGAGCCCAGTAAAGAGACTTTAAAGGCACTGTTGAACCTCTAAGAAATCTGTTGGGGAAGAAGATGGGTAACACAAGACTGCTGTGGCAGCAAGGTGTGCTCAGGGCTTAGCAGGGAAGAACAGTTGTACAGGGTTGTGCTGCAAGCACAGAAAAAAGAGTGGAGACACAGAGAATCATAGAATGGTTTGGTTCGGAGGGACCTTTAAAGGTCATCTAGTCCAAACCCCCTGCAATGGGCAGGGACACCTTCCACTAGACCAGGTTGTTCACAGCCCCGCATCCAACCTGCCCTTGAACTTTTTCAGAGGTGAGGCATCTACCACTTCCCTGGGCAACTTGTTGCAGTGTTTTACCACTCCCATTGTAAAAGGCTTTCCCCTTAACACGCCTCCTTAGAGATTTATCCCAGTACACTACTGTGATGAGTATGTTTATCCAAACAGGTAAAAATTAGTCATTCATAAAGCACTTTCAAAGGCTCAATAATATGATTTGAATTGGTTATAATGTGATTGGGTAGTAACATAGATATTATGATAGGATGTTGGTTGTAATATGAGCAATAAACTGGCCAGTCTACTGAAGGTCTTTGAAGGTGTTTGCCAGGGAAGGTTTGGTGCTGTAGCCCAGTTGAAGTCAGAAGGCCCAAGCACAGTGTCCTCGTGGTGATGCTGCACTGCAAAATCTGGTGCCACAACTAGGTGCCTTCACTAGGTAACAGGGCCTTCACAGGAGTCTTGTTGGGAGAAGATGAGAGGCAGAGCCAAGGCAGAGCAAAGGGAGATCCCAAAACAGGAATGCACATTGAAGAGGAGTGTGCAGGACCTGCAGAGATGTGGCTACAGAAGGAGGGAGCTTTCTCTCCTCCTCCCCTTCAGGGTCACTCTGAGGGCTCCCTTCAGCTGAATCAGTGTCCCTGGGCCCCATTCACAGCCCTCAGAGAGAAAAAGACACCTTGTGGGAGTGCATCCCTCACTCCCTTTCTCAGGCTGGCCTATGATCCCAGGAATGCTCGTTAGGCCTTGATTAATGGCACCTGGGCAGTTAAACTCCCCTTGAGCTTATCAGAAACACTGTCTGCTCCCAGAACTTCTGTTGTCTAATGAGCTCTTGTTTTCCAGCAAATAGCCATGAAACTTTCTTTTTGTATGAATAATAGCCTGAAAGGAGCAATAGTATTGTTATCGGATTTTTTGAGGAAAATTCCAGTATCTACTGACTCAGACTTTGGCCAGGATTAAAATTCACTGGTGACTAAAGCCAATCACCTTGTGACCCTAAGAACAGTGGTCCTGAGTGAGGCCCTTTGAGCCTCTGTCCAACAGTGACCCAAAGGGTTGTCTAGGGAGAGGTGATGGATAAGCACATAGTGAGGTTTCTCTTCTATCAAAATGCAGGATTGTCACAAATAGGAACCAGTTTTAACAAGCAAATATTAGAAGCCCAAATGAAGACTTACCTTTTGTATCTGCAACTCTGTCTGCATGTCCACATCACTGCACAGTGAGGGCTGAACAGGTAAACAAAGCTCTGAATATTTTTCTAGAGGGGAAAAAATGTAGGTCAGTGATGTGATTTCTGTCAGCAAAGGTGCTACTGTAACAGGAACCCATTTGTGTCAATTTGTGACACAAAGGTTTTGTGCTGATGAGGCCATTAGGCAGTGAATGACGTTTAAAATCACAAATGCTCGATAGTCCTAAACTGCAACCATGGCAGCTGACTGCAACCAATGCTTCAGCTTCTAATAAAGGCTGAATAGAACGTGTTTGACATTGCAGATTGATTGCCTGTGGTTCTTCAGTGAGTGAAGATATCCTACTGGTCTTTAAAGCAATTGTAGCCAAGGGAAAGGTCTCAGAAAACATTCATTTTGAAGTGGTGGAGGAAAGCTGTATTTGGCTGACATGGAGAAATAACAGGGGAGAAAACTAGGACAGATAAGGAGCTCAGAGCAGATGGGTGCTAGCAACAAAGAGCAAACCTGTAGCCATGTGAAAAAGGGATATAACTGCAAACACCTCCAAAAACGTGGATTTTAATGTGCCCACTTAGTTCACATCCCAGTCCCAAATGTCTCTGGGAAGGGTGTGCATCCTGCTACAGCAAGTATCACACACTCCTCTGGCAGAGCTTGCGTTCAGAAGGAAGGTTTCAGACAAGGTGCTAAACTGAAGTGAAAAAGAATATGGAAACTGAAATCTTCCTCTGTTGAGAGCAGCTAAATCACATGGTGCTGCCACAGGTCTCTAGCAAGTTACTGGTTTTACTAAAACTTGAAAACACGACCAAGAAAAGCAGAAGGTAAAACAAAAGAACCAAACCTGACTCCTGCGTCAGGATGTCAGTCAGGACATCCCAGGCAGAATGACGACCTCAAGATGCAGATTCAGTTTCCAGCAGATTGCCTTCACTGCAAGACTGAGTCCAAAAGGGGAAAATCACTGCTCTGAGGTGTGGGCTGCAAAATCTTCCTTAAGAGCAAAGTTCAGATGAGAGTTTCAGAAGCTCTCAAATGAGTTTCCCCAAGCAGAAATATGCCAGAAACAAAAGTCCTCCTTGGGCAGAACAGTCTATTATTGTTCTATAGACTTTTCCCCATCTGAACCTTCTTCTAAAGCATGTGAAAGCTGCCAGTGTTGATATACAAAAGAGTGACTTCCCGAGTACCTTAGAAGCAGGGATGGTTCCTGTCCCAGTACACCCCACCAGGTACACAATGGGACTACAAATGTGTCCTCAGCACTAGAAAACAACAGCCAGCCAGACAGACTTTGCTGTAAAAGGTGTGCTGCAAAGCAGAATGCATTCAAATGCTAGAACCAGCTCAGTAGCACTCACAGGGGATGCAAAAGAGGACAGTGGTTTATTCCAGTGTCTGCTGTCTTAGGGTGCTCCTTCTCCTGCCAGTGAATGATAAGATTTCCATTTTTTCATTTAAAACAATTTTATTTCATAAAATTTTCATTTACTGGAGGTGGGCAGGGTAAGAAAACAAAGTACTTTTCTGCTGGAGACCAGTGTATCTATTCATCTAGCTGTGATGACTTCCTGTGCTTTGTGAGCAGCCTTTGCATACCCTTTGTGGCACCCAGAAATCCCCTCCTGGAGAAGACACTAGACAAAGACAGGATCTTGCAGAGTCCTGCTCCCATCTGTCCCAGAATTGGGACTCCCAGGCTTCCTTCCACACAACCTTCCACCTCCGAGCACAATAAAAGGTTGGTTTGGTAAACAGAAATTTCGAGGGATTTAATACTAAAATACCACAACTGAAATGAAACTTTGGAAGTTTTGTATCAAAGTGTTTCACTGCAGCTGAGCCTAACACCTTTTTTGTTGAGCTTGTTGCAGAAACTCTAGGAAATTCTTCAGGTTCAAAGCCCGTGTAAATTTTTTAGGTATGACTCACCACTGGAGTGGACTGATGATTGTTTAAAAGCAGTTTTCATCAGTTCAATGGTTTTGGTCTATGATGTTCCAGAAAGCTTCTTGAAAGGTAAATTTGGAAAGTAAAATCCAGCTCCTTCCTGCTACAAATTAGGATTTCCCCTGCTTTTTCCCCTTTTTCAGACTTGGCGTTACACCCCATCAAAGGGACGCTTCACCAAGACACAGAATATTAGTTTTGACAAACAGAAGAAGCAAAATCAAAAACCTTGGTGTCACTTTTGTTTCTTCTCTAAGTACTTTGGGGTTCCTGCCTGATTCTTACGCAGGAAAAAGACAAAAAGCACCTTTAAGACTCTTGATGAAGCCATGAAATCTTCTTCATATTTGACTCTACAGATGCCATGGGGATGAGCAAGAAGGTTCTAGAAACAGGTGGAGTTTTATTCCACCTACCCAGCAGAGCAGAATGGGTAGTGGAGTAAGAGAATAATTGTGCTGGAAAGAATTATGGGGAAACAGTGCAACTCCATGGGGTGTTTTGCAATCAGAGGCTGCCAATGGATCAGCTTCATGCTATGGAAAAGATCAGGTATTGACTTCCTTCTCATCCTTCCCGTGAGTGTGAGGGCACAGGCACAAAACTGGAACCTCAGGAATCCATCAATGCCATCACACAAAGTTAACAGTGCATAACAAAATCCACAGATCTTGAAAAAACCTTCAAGGCACAGAAAAACATAAAAGAAACCAAATGAGGCTATGAAATTCCAAATACACTAAATAACAGAAATTGATGCAATTAGTGTCAACTTGACTAATCCAGCCCTTGACAGCTTTTCTGCCCTAAATAGAGCTGGCAACACACACTTTCCCACCAAGCCCTTCATTAAGGCTCTCCCAAGGGAAGATGCCAGTGCTAACAACTGACAGCACAGCAGCTGCTCATTGCTCACCTGGGCACTGCTCAGATCCCTGTGCCCTCCCATGCTGAATGAGGCCACCCCTCTTACTGTAGCCCCTTCTCTGGCTTCCCATGTCTTTCAACCTGCATTCCAAAGCAGGTTTTACACAGATAGCTATTAGAAAGTGCAGCATAAAATTTCCTTTATTTCCAAACACTCTTTATTTTATGAATCTATTTGGAGTACACAGTGGATGGTAATTGCATGTGAGATATATTAATTTTTGCAGTGTTACTAATGAGAAGTTTATGGTTGGCTTATTTCATAGCACTGACTGCAATATAAAATACTTAAAAGTAATTTATGTTGCCACTCAGGCTATGAAGGACTGCTGTTCCTCCCCTTCCCTTCCTGATCTATGGATAATACTTGGTGAAGGGGACATTTCATTTTTGGGACCATAATTCTCCGACCCAGTCTTATTTGCAGGCCTATAAAATGTAACATAAAGTATGATTTGTTATAATTAGAAAAATGTCTTGAATATGCAATCCTATTGCATCCTCAGGACAATTCATCCTTTAAGTATCACTGCTGATGTTCTTCATGACTGGACACTTAACTAACTTGTAAAAATTAGGGCTGTTATCCTTGAACTGTGGTGACCAAGGCAGGTAATTTTGTTGCTGTGGTGGTCAGGAGGGATGGCACAAGTGACGTTGTCTAGGCTTGGCTTTAAGTCCAACATATAAATGCCACAAAACAGCCTTACAGCTGCATGAAAAGCCACCCAGCCAAACCAAATATATGGCAAAGCACAGGACACCAACACTGGAGCCTCCTGCAGACACTGCAGTTCTTCAGGCCTTACACAGGTCGAGTTTCCTGCCCAAGAATTTCCCTGCTGGTGCACCAGGAAGCAGCAGCCCAGCAGAAACAGCAAGCAGGTCATTTCTTGGCCAACATGGATCTTCAGGAGAAACACAACAGGAAAAATACTGGCTTTTGAAACCAGCTGAAGACTTTCCTGGTGACAGAAACGCACAGAAGGCTGCAGGAAAACACAGCACAGGTGTGGCTGAACAGTGTTTGGTAAAATGGGGAATGGAAAGGTGTGACTGGCAGAATAAAACGTAGTTTCTCTTCAGCAGGGAGGAAGGGAGAGAGAAATTCATGCATTCCAGAAGGTAAACAGGGATGATCCTTTGCTGCCTCCTGTAATGCAAGAGCACGGGGAACATCTGTTGACACTTGCAGGTAGCATGGACAAGATGAACAGCAGATTAGTCTGTGGAAGAAAAATCCATCAAAGATGGATGAAAATATAAAGCTTATCAATTGCACTGCTTCAGGAAGTCCTTAAATTGTGTAGGGTTTCTCAGAGAAGCACCCGTTTGGGTTGGAAGGGACATTTAAGATCATCGAGTTTCAACCCCCAATGTGACCACACTTAATGTTTTTAAGAATTTTAACTGTCAGAACCAAGGGGCAGGCAGTGAAAATGTTATCACTACCAACACACCTGGCACTTCCCTCTGGGAGAGAACAGGCACAAAGGCATCTCTCGGAAAATAATAACACTTTATTTGATTTTTTTGTTTGTTTGTTTGTTTGTTTGTTACATTATCATAAATGTTCTCTAGTCTCAGAAAACAAAGCCCTAGTTTGGAAAATAATGCACATACAAATCTCTTCTTACAGGTATTAAGTATACAGAAATATACAAAGATTTCTCTATTACTGTGATATATCATCAGAATGCCCCACATCCCACATTTTTTACTCAGGTCCACTGTACCGGTAAAGCGTAAACTACAAAGGTAACAAGCAACCTGAAAAAGACATGGTTTATATAATATAATTACATATATGTATATATATATATCTACAACAGTGCAAATATATCACAGCGTGCAGGCAGCGATAGTCTCTAGAGAAGCATAATAAAATTGATTCATAGTAATGCAAATGCATTACAGAAACAAGAGACAACAATGACATATTAGATATACAGAATATGCACACTTCAGCACGCCGATTTAAAATCATACCTTGCATTGACTCTTGCTTTGAAAACAAAAGAACCAAATGTTAAATAATTCAGTAACAGATTCAAGGGCAGTATCTCACAGTAAGGTCAACTGACTCAGATAAGGTGTTTGACAAATCTTTACTGACACAGGTAAAGGCTTCGCTCCACTGCAGGATTTGTTGTCTTCTTTTTAGATATATCAGTGTAATCTTCTTAAATTTAATTTACTTTTACCGTAATTTAGGAGCATTTTTTCCATATTTTTAAAAAATTGTTCAACAACTAATTCACATTTTTAAAGATTGGTACAATTATCACTGAGGTCAGGAAAGCTGGTTGCTGGAAGCAATAGAAAGGAGTTTGTGTCATGATTACCCTCAGTGGGCTACTAAAATAAGCTACAATGGGGTCAGGAAAAAAGACATCACAGATGCCACTGAAGTAGAAAACCACATCAACATTAGAAGTAAAAACTTCCTTGTTGCCTTACAATCTGCTCAGAAAGACATTTTAAGGTTTTTTTTTCCTTCTTGAAAGAGTAAAGCACATCCAGAGATCCAGTACATTGGGAATTTGGTAGCTCAAAGAATTCTAAGAGTCATCGCCCTGCCTCTAACTATCCCACATGGTTCCCAAGCAGCTCATTTTCCCACCCCCACGTGGACAGCAACCACAAATACCCAGCAGCAAGGACACAAGCAGTTGGTAGGCATGGGCTGAGCTGCATGAAAGCCCCCAGAAAGGAAATGGGTTGACAAAAACTTGTTTGGATTTTGAAGGCATAAACAACGCAGAGAAGAACGCTGGCTGAGCCATGGGCATGTCTTGTGCCAAAGGAGACACATTTTGACTGGTCACCCTTCATTTTACTGTGCTGGCAACAGGTCTCAACAGAAATCTAAACCTCTTAAAGGAAAGTTCTACAGTTCACAGCTGCATAAAATCATCGTTCATCTTAAGACTCCAAAGTAACAAGAACACTGAAGGTACATTTTGTGCTATTACTCCTTCAGAAACTCTACCTGAAGAATGTACAGAAACAAAGTATTAAACAGAATTAAAATGAAATTTGCTGTGCTTGCACGCCCAACGTGCAACTTTTGGACTTGTAGTATGAAGAATGATATGTGGGGCTATAAAAATCACTCAGTGGGATACACTACAACAACCTCTTGTATTATGAAAACGGGTATTTAAGAGGAGAACAGTGGGAGATGATCCCTGAAAATTCTACTGCCCCTGTCCACTAATAGCAGAGCTGATGACTAACTTCAGTGACACTCAGCACTTAATTTACTCACTCACTAGTGCTCTGTGGCAGTGTCACAGGCACCACGATGATCAGCCTGTCACAAACTGCTACAGAGGACATGACACGGTGTCATTTGCTGCCCACTTCTAGTTCCCAATAGCTTTTCATGTGATCATACTTTATAAATGCATCTCCACACAGAACTAAAGGAAAGAAATTCCTGAGCAATTGCACCCTGTCAGGCTGTTCTGGTAGGAAAATGGCATCCAATAAAGGATGGAGGTTCTCCTTAATGCTGTATCTACAGAAACATTTTTCATTGCCTTTTACAGCAGGAGCCAGATTGAGTTCTGTTTGGGATTTGGCCCTTTTAACTTCTCCCTATGTAACATCACAACATCCTTGCAGTCCTCCTGAGTTGCCTGACCCATCTTCCGAAGGTGATACACTCTTATTTTGTTCCCTGAGTTCCAGCCAAAGCTCTCTGCTCAACCAGGCTGGTCTTCTTCCCTGTCAGCTTGTCTTTTGGATTTCCTTCTTAAGAACCTCCAGCCTCCCTGGACATCTCTGCCCTTCAGGATGGCTTCCCAAGGGACTCTTCCAACCAGGTTCCCAAACAGGCCAAAGGCTGCCCTCAGAAGTCCAAGGCAGCAGTTCCGCTGATCCCCCTCCTTATTTCCCCAAGAACCAAAAACTCTGTCATTTCATGATGTGCCCAAGACAACCTCCAGCCATCATGTCACCCACCAGTCCTTCTCTGCTCAGATCACCAGACTTCTTATAGAGTATCTCACCTGTCTCTTCACCCTGCTTGGGTGGTCTGTAACAGACTCTCAGCACGGTATCTGCTTTGTTGCCCTTAGATCCTCAGAATCAAAAACATCCATCGAGCGTTGTGTAAATAGGACAGGTAAGATCTCCTCTGTGAGGATCACTGGGGTGGCACAGGTCAGTATATGCAACACTTCTTTCCAGAAAAAATGTTTCGTAAAACACTCATTTTTGTTGACAACACAGGCTTTGTCACAAAAGCATAAATCGAACTGCCAATCACCTGATACATCCAGTACTTGGACTCAAGTGTTCATTATCTCCCACTTACATAACCAGCTCTTCTATTACATGTTTACATATTCCTCTCTTTTAACTAAAATCAATAACTTGGGCTCCAAATTCTAAGAACTGAAGAGCATTTCAGCACCAGTCTTCTGTTACTCCCTTTGACCTATAACGATGAAATTGTCTCAATTTCTTACAGGTAGAATCTGCTTTCCAAATCTTTTATTTAATTGTAAATAATGATGTTTCAAATAATTTTTAAAATCTTCCAGGGTGTTTCATATTATACGCAAGTTTCCATAAAGAAAAAACAACAAAAAGAATATGAAGCATCTAAAGTCTTAACTGATGCACATAGTAACCAAAGCAACATGTCAAAACAAGTCAAAATATAATAAGGAGGCCAATAGGACACTAAAGTCTTCCTGCAATCCAAACAGAAATCATACATTCAGTCTTCAAGTGACTTTTAGAAACCTTTAGCCTCTTATGCAACTTTTAGTCAGACTGTGACTGATTCAAATGGTAAAAATGGCATTGATTTCAAACTGTTTATGGCTCTTTATATATAGCTATACAAATTGAGGATTTGAAGACTTCAGGACCTTGCTGGTCTTATTATTCTTCCATGTGAAGCCTCCAGAGCTTCACAATGTGCTGCTTAACACAACAGCACATGAATGCTCAGCCTTGAATGAATAGGAACGCATTTTATACCAGCCTGCTAGAATTTATTTCCACATAAAGAGAAAAAAGTCAGCCTGAGACTATGTTAAAAATCTTTGCAGTATATGAAAACATAATTGGGATGGATTTTAAATACTTCTGCCCCGCAGTAGCGACAAAAGAGAGATCATTAGTTAATTTGCAAGCTAAGGAGGGAAAGAACAATTACCTCATCTATGAGTACCACTGAGTTCCCAGAGAATTATTTCTTTACTGGGATACTACAGTCTGAAAGTGTTACTTAGAATAGTAACTTCCAGCTAAGTGCTGTCAGCAGATGGCTGGGGAAAAGCGTATCTAACAAAAAAAGGAGTGACAAAAAATATTCCAGAGCCTGCATTTTCTTATTAGGAACACCCGCCAGGACCAGACTTTTGGCTACCATAACACAATACAAAGTTACAGTACAGGAGGACATGTTGCAGACTGAAGAGGTAAGATAAGAAGGTCTACAGACAGAGGAACAGGCACAGATAACAAGACAGCATCCAAGGAACTCATACTGCTAAACTGGTCTGGATGGGAGAAAACACCATCCCGGTGTTGGGATGGTCAGCAAAGTGACCTCCTTTGGAACACTGCAAGGGATTTTCAGCGTGGTATTTGGTAAATGGTGCTGGTAAACACAACACATGAGCCCTGAAGGTGTTCAATGCCCTGGATGTCACACTCTCTCACGCTCAGCCAGCCTGCAGCTGGACCAGCGGCCTGCAACCAAAGAGTCGTTTGGCAAATGTATTCTTTTGTCTGCCTGCAAACAGCATTTGAACTGCCTGTAAAATACTCACAAATACTTTGAGGGTCTTGAAATAATCAAGGCACGTTGTGCCGAGGGATTTCAGACTTGTGAATTATTTACAAACTGTTCACAGCTATGAGTATGATTTAGAATAGCTAAAAATCTTAATTTCTCAAATCTGACAGCCATATAGGTCCATACCTGCTTGTGGTTACGCCTGGAAAAGCTGCAGAGCTGTACAAAAGCTTTTTGGAGAAAAAACAGCAAAAAAATTATGCAAAGTGGCTGTGAAAGGATTTTGGTTTTCTACTACACTGAAGATTGACCTTGCTTTCAAAGGCCAATCTTACTTTCAGGGAAGGTTCAGCTAACCATCCCAAAATATGTGACTTGATTTCCAGAACACAGGTTTAATTTAAATGTCCTGAGTTTAACAGATATACCTGGTCTGTATTGGTAAATTAAACAGAGCCTGGGCACAGGCCAGGGAAACTGGGAAACAATGGCAGAGCTGCAGCCCAGCACAGCCAGAGCTTTTCCAGACAATGGCTCTGTTTAGAAGTCAGTACAGGGACCATTCCTATCAGCCCCAGTCATTTGAGGACTAACAGAGCTGGCCCTGGCACTATTTATTTCACTAGTATAGACATAGCCATGGAGTCTCTGAAAACAGAGAGGGACAGCAAATGTGTGAGGTCTCTCTTATCTACTCCACTGCCACGAGCTGTTGAGCCCCTGCATGTTTTGCTGACATTGAGCTGCTTCCAACCTACAAGACTTCAGCATCCTGACAGGAATAATGCATTTGCAGAGCGTGTAAGTCTCACTCAGAGGTTTAGGACACCAAGATAAATTCACAGGAATGGCAGAAGGTGGTGGAATTTGCACTGAAGTTCACCAAGGTGTCCAACACGAGTACGGGCCCCACGGTTCCACTTAGGATTTGAAAATCCAAACCCATCAAAATTGGTGACAAAATTCACATCAGCTTGGAACCAGAATTCCCCCTACCAAATTTACAAAGCTGAGATACACAAAACAGCAGTTTCATTGATATTTAGATGAAGTAGCTATTAATTCCCATGTTGTGCAAGTGGACTTTAGGATGAGAACAGAACTACCTGGCATAATTAGATCTGCAGGATTACAAGGTCATCTGTATGTTTGAGGAGGGTTCTACACAGTGCAGACAAAATGACTCCTGCTGTATGAGGCAGTCACAAGTGTTTTAACACAGTATCCCAGGCTTTGATCTCTGGACAATTCTTGCACTCCATCAGGCTTCAACAATCACTTTAGGGACAAATTCTGCTTTCACAATTTAAGAAAAAAATGAGCCTTGGAGCGCTTTGATTTTTATATTCACAGGAGGTAGATCAAACAGGTAATGAGCAGAGTTAGTATTTTGACTATCACAAATACCAAGGATTTAAAAGACACTGCAAAATAATGGTTTTTTTCAACTGTTCAGTGACAGCTTGAACATGTCTAACTGCGTGTGCTATTCAGGGATGCTTCCAAATAGGACCAGAGGTTTAGTGCAGACTCGGAATCTGCCTTTTCCTCCTATCATTACAGTTTTCAGATATGAGACCAGCTCGACAAGTAAAGCACCAGAATTCTAAATTCAGACAGAAACAAAAATAATTACTTGAATCACTTTAGGTTTGCTTTAAAAAAGTATCCATATTAAAAAGATGTCTTTACCTTATTAATACATTTACAGACTTTTGGCCAGAAGGGGTAATTCTGTGGAAAAGAATTGCAAAATAATATATAGAAAAACCGCAAAGATGAAACTCTGGATTTAAAAAGATGAGAGAATCCTATTTTCATTGCATTCCTTATTTTGCATCACATTACCTTGTCAACTAGAGAGGACATTATACTATTCTGGCTACCAGGACTTATATCCCAGTGACCTTATCCCAAAATTGGTTTTCATAAGGAAAGCTCCTGCAGGCAGGTTTTTTATTACAGTTACACTGCCTCGGTTTTGATAGTCTGTGGTGTAAAATTCCCTTCTAGTTCTTCTTCCTAGTTAAAGCTAGAAAGTGTAATGAAAACATGACCCAACCCAACTGGACTGATTGGCTTAACACTGTATGTCCACTATCCCATTGTGGCTCTCCATGGGCTCGGTCAGAACAGCATCTGGCTGGGCACTGGGGACCAGCCTGCCACAGTGAGACAATGTCAAGTGCCCTCTATTGCATGTCTAAAGATCTCCCTACTGCATTGGTTTAGCTGCTTCTCCTTTACCTCTCTGCTCGGATTTTGTATCTGAGAACGAAATAGGCAATCAGGCGCAGAGAGAAGAAGAAAATTCCGAGAACAATGAAGTCCAGGTAAAGTTTGGCATTTTCTACATCCAGTTCTCTCAGGATGGCCTCTGATTTTTGAAAATGGCAAGTGTCGTCTTTGTCACAATGCAGATCTTCCCGATCCAGTCCATAGATGGAGAGAATAACTCCTTCGAACCCGTACCTGGAAAGAAGAAGGATGGATTACAAGGAAAAGTCCTGGTGATCTGTTCAGAAACACTCTGGCAACACAATCCCTGTGACGGCTCAGCTGAAACACTGGGAGGTTCAATACCATTCTGACACATGTCTTGGGGCAAAGTTCTATCCCTGTTACAATCAAGCACATGATACATCACTGGCATTTTATGTAAGATGGAACAAGGACATAAGTTGTGCCTTTTAATGCTTCCAATCTGTGTATAGCACAATTTCTCCAAAGAAAAAACAGAAAGCAGCCCAATTTCAGCTCATAGCCAGAAATTTCCTTTTTAAATGTGACATCATTAATTTACTTTCCTTTTTAAATAAGCCACAAGAATACAATTATGGTTTGAAGTCAGAAATATTAAAACCAGCATCAATCTGGAACATCTCTTCCGTTTCCCTCCATGGTTCCACTAACAATGTTCCCACGTCTCCTCTGGCACTGGGTGCACCCAGCATTTGATTTTTCCAAGCAGATAAGCCCATCATGGATCCCATGCACATGATAGCCCACTCCAGCTTCAAGAGCCCCCACATGGGCCTGAGGCCTCACCTTGAATTCTAGGTGTTAACTGGGGGGGGTGCAGTCTCGTTACCTTTGATAGGTGTCTGTGTAAGACCTCACTTGCCAAATGAGAGGGTATTTTTGCTTGGGTTTTCCCAGTAACAGTGCAGTTTGGGCAGAGTGAGGAAAAGGGCGATGGGAAAATTCACCCTTCCTAGTTACAGGTGTAAACATTTCAGTGTCTAGTTTAAATTACCCGTGCTAAGCTCCAGAGATTTCCTGATGGGGATTGTCCCATCTTAGGATAGCTGCGTCAGACAGTGAGAGTGACAGACACAGATGGGATATAAGGTGCCTATGGATCTTAAAACACAAGTTTAAATTACAGGTGACACAAATCCCATGTCTCTTGTGGCAGTGCTACTGGAAAACTCAAAAACAGGCCTTTATCCAACAAGTCTATCTAGGATACAGCAGTGATTTATACAACATTTTCTTCCAACATGAGGGGCTGGCATCAATTTCTCAGCTGGGGGAACTGTCCCCATTATTTCAGAAATCCACTACTGCAAAATCCAGGAAGAATCCCACTGACTTCAAAGGGACTGACGTGGACTTGTGGCCAATAACCTGTTCCTTTTTATTTCACAACACATACAACATAAAATGCAGTGACATGATGTGGTTTACATCATATCTATGTTTATACTCTTAAAAGAACATGCTGTGAACAGCCTCTCTGGCACCCAAAATAACCAACCAACCAACCAAGCAAGCAAAGGCAGGCAAAGGAAAGCATTTCCAGATGGGAGGTTGAAGGCCTCCCTAGCAGTACCTGACATAGGAAATGTAGGACATCCACTGGAGGTATGTTGGGATGGTATCAAAGCTGACAAAAAACCCAGAGAAGAGAAGAACTGGGATGGCAGTAACTGGGCCCACAAACGTTGCCACCTGTGAAGAAAACAAATGGACAGTTTCTCATCAGAAAGGGAGCAAAAAAATAAAAATTAACTTGCTTTTTTTATTACTCTTGCAAGTAATGCTACTCCCCAAAATTATCACGGTTCTGAATACAAGAAAATTGCTGATTTCTTTTTTCTTATCAAATTTTTTGTGAGGAGAAGGTGCTGTTAGTGGAGGAAAAGGGGTCCCTCTCCTCTTCCTAAACCCTTCTACTTGTTGACAGCCCTACTGTGCTGGGATCTGTCCTTCAAAGGACACGAACCTACCAAGGAGTTTACAGAGCCAGAGGGGCACTGGGATTCCTTTGCTTCTCTGGGTATAAGACCCCTCTTCTAAATATTATCCTTTTTCCCTCACTCTCCTCTAAGGACAAACAGACTTCCCTCCTCATTAAATCCCACAAGAACAGTAGCTTCAACTGGTCCTAAAACACTGTGAAGAGGATAAGGAACATCTCCAGCTGGGTGGCTTCAGTGGGGATGACAGAGCTGGACCCAGCTCTAGCCTGTCCTCTCTATATTCCCTTGAGGGCATAGACCCATGTAGGTATCTCTGGGAAGAGCAGAAGCACAGGTATCACACAACAGGGCTATGCTGGTCTCCACAGGGTGGGCACAGAGAGGGAATCAAGTCTTCTGCTGCAGAAATCTCGATATCCTCAATGCATATTGAAGTCAGTATCATCTGTTATCACCAGCAGCCCAGAACAGCTCTGCTGTGGAATGGTCACCTCAGCACATCTCCTGACAAGAAGCAGAATGGAGTTAAACAGCCAGTTTCCAGTCATGCCAACAGCTGCTTCTCTCCCTCCCTCTGCAGAAGTTTGGTTTCTGGGCAAGCCTTTTCCTACCTTGCCTCCTGCAACCCTTTTTGATGTGTATGAAGAACCTTCTCCTGAGATATTGATCCTACCTCCACTTTGTAGGAGCACAGAAGTGCACCAGTCCTGCAGTTTCCAGGACCTGGGATGAATAGGAAATGACAATCCCCTCAAGCAGGGGCAGGCACAGCCCTGTTCAGGTGGGGAAGGAACTTCAGAGCCTCACATGTTTAAGCTGATGCTAATGGGAAACATCAAGAGCTCCATCAGACCAAGATAATTTTTGCCTGTCACCTCTCAACAAATATCTTGGGGACACAGCAGCAGCCACGGCAAGTAGCTTAAGGAGACAGCAGGGTTCCTGTGAGACCACAAAACACCATCAGTACCTGGAGGGATGTAGAGGCTGCACCTATGAGAAGGCCCAGGGACTGAGCCACCAGGGATGTCATAGTTCCCAAGGCTGCGAAGAGGACAAATCTGAGAGCATCAGATGGCTGTGAAGTCATCCAGTACACAATGCTGCAGTAAGCCACAGGAAACATGATCTGCAGGGAGATACACTCGGAGTTAGTCCATTAAAGCCAAACATTTGCTGTTACTCTAAGACAAAAACATGGGGAGTTCTAATTAACCCACAGGTCTCAGTCTTTCCATTACACGACATGGCTGAAGAGAATCTGCCACAGACTGTGATATCTATCTTACTTGGGCATTAGAAAACAGATCCCACTCACTTACAGCCCTTCTCAATTCCCCTTCAGCAAAAAAAGCAGAGATTGTCATCTATTTATGAAAAGAGTATTGGGTCAGGTCTCAGCTTTTGTGAAGTCCTGCACTCTTAGGGTGCTTCTGATTTGGCCCTGAAGCTTCAGGAGACACTTATGGACAGTTAGTTTGTCCACTATTCAGATGGGTAAAATACTAGTACTAATCTTCCTGGCAAGTGGGCTTGTCATGAACTTAAGTGGTTCTTACTGTATTGAAGAGTAGAGTATATACCTGAAAAGGAACATCAGCCATGGTTTTGGCGAGGTAATAGGCTTTCAGGCTGTACCAGTAGTTCAGATGCTCTCTGAGAAACACTCCCATCTCAAGGGGAACTGCAGAGGACACAAATTATTAAGTTGGATTGTCAATGTGCAGTATTGCTGCACATAACAACATGGTTTATCCATATCTAATCCTGCACTGCTGCAGTCCCATGGCAGGACTGGAACTCTCAGGTCTCTGACAGAGCAGCAACAGTTCCAGTGACTTCTAATGAAATGTAAGAGGTCAGCCCTGAGAGTTGCTCACTGTTTGGACTACAGACCAGTCTACTCAGTTATCTGAACCTCCCTTAAAGAGGATTTTTCAATTAAAAGTGGTGTCAAAAACTTAAAGAACTTGGTTATTCCTTTTTGGTCCAACAGGGAATCCAGAGTAATAGCACTCCCAAAGGAAGTCCTCTGCTCCCAAGCAGCCCATACTGCAAGAGTTTGCTTCTGACACCACATGAATACACTGATTTTATGGAGAAGTCATGACTCAAAAGTCCTAAAGAAATTATTGCATCCTCCTCAAGCTCATCTCACTGCCTGAGATGCACTTGGCACAAGGGGAAATTCCAGCCCAGGAGTGTGACAGTGAACTAACTGTCTGTGTCAAGAAACACTTAACAAAAGCAGGGAGAGAGAAGTGCCACTGGCCAAGCTTATCTCAGCTTGCAGCAGTGCCTCTGTGGGTGCAAGATTTATCCCCTCACCTGTCTTAGAAGTAGAAGCACAAGTCAAATATTCTCTTACACAAAACAGATTCATCCAAACACCCCCCCACACCTTTCTGCAACTCCTTCCCCGTTGATGTAACAGAATTACTGGTACTCACAGGTGAGGACAGTTGGCATGAGCGCAGCAAACATGAGAAACAACATGGAAAAAAAGAGGAAGCCAGAGTTGCTGAGGACTTTTTTAGCTTCGTTGCCAATACCCAGGTAGAGCAACCCGATGAGCAGCCCGATGCCAATGTGTGAGGTGATACGCAGGTGTGTCAGGACCTATGAGCAAGGAAAGAGGGGTATTTCTGATCAGAGAGTCTGGGTTCAAAAACAGCATGGTTGAAATCAGACATACAGACTGCAGAAAAGGAGCACTTATGTCTAGAAGAACTTGCACAGAAATCGTAGAATGGTTTGGGTTGGAAGGGACCTTAAAGATTACCTGGTTTCCAAGCCCCCTGCCATGAAAAATGTTCATTTCCTACTGGTAAACTGGGCTTCAGCCAAGAAAAACTATGAGCTTCCCAGTTTCCATCCAACACATGAACATTTCTTCCAGTAAATACAGGCAGAAACTGCAAACGCTGCAACCTGAAATCCTACTCTGACCATGTCACTGACTCTCATTGATCAGGAGAAGGAGACTTTCTCTTTGACTAAAATATAAATTTCCCAGGGCAGAAGAGAATCAGAAAGGTGTTTCAGGCTTGTATAGACCAAACTAACTTCACCAGGAATACATTAGCTTTCTGTGCCTTCTCTGCAATACAGTATTCCTACAAGAGGCTTGGAAGAACAAAAGAAATAACAAAATCTGTAGCTGCAAGCCTTTAGAGTTGAGCAGAGAAAAAAAGTCTTAAAAACAACAGTGTTCTTCAATCTACGCATCAGAAAATAAGTTACAGTTTCCCATGATCTTAATTCATTAACTTAATGAATCCTTGTTGACAAATGCAAAGTAAATTGCAAATATAAGTGTAAAACTGTGAGAGAGAACAAGTTATGACAAAGAAATGTGCTGGCAAAACAACCAGGCACCCAAAACATTTACTGAACAGATACGAACACTGCAGGGCTTGGGATTTTGATGGATGTTGTTTATTTTAAGAAAAAAGGTGGAAGATATGCTTCTTTTTTTTCCTTGGGAATGAAGAATTTCATTATGACACTTAGTTCATCTTGATATTAAATGTATGAAAACAGAAATGTTCCCTTTTCAGAGAAGCAAAATTTTTATCTCCCAATTGTCTGTTTCCAAGAATAGACTACAAGTATTAACTCTTTACATCACACTGAAAGTTATTATTTCTGTCATCCTGAATTTTCTGGAAAACCTAATTCTTTGACACACTAGTACAACCTCTCATTCACTTTTCAGTAGGATTAATAACTGTATAAGGAACCTGCCAGCACAAAAGGGATTTAAGCTTCAGGTTTTTAGGCCAGGTGCTTCTGAGTGCTGTGAAGAAAGCTGTTGTTCACAATGAAAATGGTACAGTTAACAGCAAGAGTGAAAGATCAGTCTCTTTCCTTTGAAATTCTGTGATAATCTTCATGGATGGGCTGTTGGACATGACCTTTAAGGAGTATTACAGTATCTCACACCCAACTGAATAGACCTTTTGGCTACACACATTATTATAAAGGCAGTCTTACCGAATCCCTCATGATGGTGAGAAAAGTTCTTTTGAAGAGGATGCAGAACTGGGTTAGGCAGCTGGCAGAGAAGCTGTGGCAGCCTTCTGTGGAGGAGGAATCCTGCAGGAACACATCACAGGATAAACTTCTTTCTTTGCAGTACCTTGCTTAGTTCTCATTCACAAAACCCCACTCGCACCACAGCTGAACGTGCCCAGAAACCTCCGCTGGCCAAGGTTTAAAACTCCCTTCCTTCCCCTCCAGCCTCAAGCCATGTCCAGTAGTTGTGATGCACAAAATACCTCCTCAGAAGGCCGGTGCCAGAGGAAGGGGTTCAGCTCATTCTCACCACCCACATCCCTCTTGTAGTCGGTGTCACAAATCCTCTCCCGCACGGCCCTGACCAGCCGGCTGTTCTGGTCCCCGTACTCGCCAGATGCCACTTCCATAACTACAAGAAACAGAGCTTAAGTTGCTGGTTTGCACTACTGACAAGCTACAAGCTTTGTTATTGATTCTGCAGCACTGACAGAAACAGAAGTTTGGTCTAGAGCAGGCCCTAAAACGCCACGTGCAAATTCCCACGTATACACACGACATTTAAATCATCTTTCTATAAATCTTCAGAGAGGTCTCTTCATCCTGGAAGTTAAATGAGCCATTTTAGAGGATAGTCCTGGTAATAAGAAAAATTACAAAAGTCTATTTTCGTGGTCCTTACTGCTTCTTTGGAATTAAGAAACAACACTGAGTAAAACTCTCAGTGTTATGAACTCTACAATACCACAGTGGGATTGTTCAAGATTAAGAACAACAGAATACTGGAGCCACTTTAAAAAGCCACTAATTACTATGAAACACTAAAGAATATGCTTTATCTTTCATCTCCTGAACCTGGACTTCCACCAGAGAGAAATATTCACTAAATTGCACCACTAGATGGCATTCAAATAACTTAGGAAAAAAATCTGAATAATTTTATTTTGAATTTTGGTACATATATGTACACATGCACATAAGAATATACACACAAAAGTGTACCACACACCATGGTCCCCATTACCCTGAAGGTACTAATCTAACACAAACTAATTTAAATGAACTATTCAAATTGTCCTTACCAAAATCTGCTGGATTGTGGTAGGTTGGGCAATTCAAACCCAAATCTCTCAAGTAAGGGACTAGGTTTGTTACCTTCCCACGGTAAATGCATTGACCTTGACTTAAAACATAGAGCTGGAAAACAAGGCAAAGAAAAAGAAAAGGAAGAAATAAAAACGTGAAATAGTATCAAAATATTTGAACCTGCTACCTCTATGACACCAATCCATGAACCTAATGATGTCTTCTTGTCCGTGGGGGAAGAACACCTTGGGAAGATTTGTCACCACTTGAAACTAATTTCTGTATGAAATTATAACTAGTGGAAAATTAAATGCTTAAGGTTTGAGTTCTGCAAACATTCCCTCCAGGACTTAAAGCACATTAATATAGAAACACACTAATTCCAGCCTCAGACATATGCTGAAAATAGGCAAGAAACTGTAGAGTCAAGCCATTTAATTTCCATTTAATTATGGATATTTTGGGCTGGGAGATGAGGCTGGTGAATGCAGTAATGGAAAGAGAGGTGGGACAGCACAGCAATGGGAAACAGCTTGATTAGTCTTACTTTTAGCCATACTATTGGCTTTAAATAAACCTCCCTGGCAGACTGGCAATCTGCAAGAGCTTCTTCACCTGTGGGGTAGTAGGTTTTCTCTCACCTCTCAGGGGTCTAATCTAAATCTCCTAACAAGACTAAAGTAAATTTATATCTAGTCTAAACACACATGGTCCACATCCCATTGTTAAGTTGGAGAAAAGTTCTCCAACTGACCTAATTTCACTTATTATCATTTCATGTGAATAAACTCTTCTGAATCTACACCCATGTATCAAGGATGAGAATATCTACCAATGACATTGCAGACATTGACATTAAACTTTTCCTGCTTTTATATTATTCCAATTTACTGACAGCCCTCTGCACAAGAGCAGTGGTGAGTGAAGGCATGATAATCACAAGCACAATAATCATGATTTCACAAACATACCAAACAGATTCTCTAAAAATATTACATGCAAATAATGGAAACAGGCAGACAGGAAGGAAAAAAAACATATCCAAAAAATATATTTTGCTCTTATTTAATTTCTTCATTTGATTTGTTGCCAAAGACCAAAATTATTCACGTTTTCACTTAAAGAGTGTAGCCTTGAAAGTATAATTTACCTAAACCATGCATAGAGAGGAAGTTTGAGAATAATACCTGATCAAACAGCTCAAACAGTTTTGCACTGGGCTGGTGAATGGTGCAGATGATGGACCTGCCACCCTGGGCTAAAGCCTTCATCAGAGAGACAACCTGAAAACATGATGCACTGTCCAAGCCACTGAACAAAAAGAAAGAAGTTTGTTATCCACAGGTCCATAGGCAACACTCAAAACCAGCATGTGGATTTGCTGCTTGGCCTCTCTTTATTATCCTTTCACAAATTTTCTCTGTAGCAGTTTAATTTTATCATATGCCAACCTTATGCTTGTATTTCTCCATCAGTCTTTTAATTAAGTTGGAAGCATGCCTGAGAATGAAAAACAGAGTATTCTCAAAGCTGCCTTAAGGGACTTCTTACATTTTAAGACTGCAGATTTAAATTCTCCCAACTTTAATGAATAGATACATATTTATAGCTTTCCCAGCCTCCTCAAAGTCTGATCACATTCATTACCAAGAGTCACATTTTAAAATGTTTATATTCAAGCTACCTTTGCTTGAAAAAAAAATCCATGCCACAATCTGAAAACATTTTCCTCTCTCCCTTTCTGCTTCAGCTTGTGTCTCCTTTAAATATTATTTATAGTCCCATGGTCTGGCAGTTACAGCAGTGACCCAAGGCACTAAGTACCCAAATCAAATTATTTCTTGTGGCCTTACTCAGTGCTTACAGGCAACACAAAATGAGCCTTTTCCAAGGACTTAGAGGTGAATAGCTTTTCTGTAGGGCTGTTCTGCTGTATAAACCAGTATTTGTCTTTCTTTTAATTTCTGGCCTTGAAGTACCTGGTTGGTTCATCAAAAAACATGACAGGGGGGTTGTTCACCAGCTCCAGAGCAATGGCAAGACGCTTTCTCTGGCCTCCAGAAAGGCTCCCAGTCCTGGTGTTGGCACAGGTCAGCAAACCGAGGGCTGTCAGTATTTCCTTTACCTGCAGGAAACAAAACATTGCAAGTTGTTAGCACAAAAAAAAAAAAAAAAAAAAAAAAAGAGCCTCTTTACTGATCTTCATGCAGATTGTAATCTAGCTCATAACTTTGTTTCATCATCCATGCACCGAAGCCTTTTCCCATCTAATGTAGCATTTATTAGTTTCAGTGGAGCTTAACGAATCTATCATTTACTATTTCGACCCAAATTCTACCTGTTTGTCCTACATGACCTCACTACTCAGTAGAGAAGCCTTGCCTGTGAAAATGGAGTGGAAATCAGTTCTCCTACTGCTGTATATATATGGATATGGCACTGACATCAAAAGAGCTGTGCAGCATGTGAGGGGTTATTACACAGAGAGACCAAGAAGTTTCTTTCAACAGAACTTCTGGGTTGTATCTACCAGGGACTGGAGAACTGCATAACAAAAGTCAGTGGTTTCTATAGAGGAATGACCTGCTTTATCTAATCTGTTCTTTTCTTCACAGTCTACTCTTTGAAGTGCAGCCATTGATTTTAAGTGTTTTCATGCTCCCTGGAGTCGATTCAGTTGTCACAGGTACTCTCAGATGTTCAGGATTTCCTCAAGGCACAGTCCCAGGAAGGGCACAGCCTGTCCCAGGGTCTTTGGAGGAAAAGGAGAACAATCCCAGACACTGTGAATTTTTCTATTTCAGTGACTGTAGATCTGGCCTGGCAGAGCAATATAAGAAAAGCAGCTCTCTGGCAGCAGTAAAAGCATGGACATAAAAAATGAGTGAATCCAAGGTACACTGCTCATACAATCAAAAAAGTGAACCACTTCAAAGGTAGGAAGCAAAACCGGGCATTTAACATTTCACTTAAGTGTAGGAAAAGGAGCCCATCATTTTGAAAGTGATAATTGCTTGGATGGGGGGAGTTTACCAGAAAGGGTGGCTGACATGTTAAAAAATGGTCTTTGCTTGTCCTGATTTCAGTTTCCAGGAGTTACCTCTCTCAGTGAGAGAGAGTGAAAAAACAACACAGCCCACTAACTCTTGTTCTCAGAGAGGAGATCCCAACTACCTCATTCCCTTTATCTCTAGGAAAGATGCCACAGGACATGGACAGCACAAGCATAAACTAGAAACATAAACTATGGTTCACTGGAGGATTTTTCACTTGTCCCTGTTTTAAACAAGTAATCCTGCTAGCACAAGTGTATAAAATTCATAATGTTCATCTATGATAAATATTTACACTAAAATTTACAACAATAAAATGAATTATCTAGTCCAGCTCAGCCAGTAACACTAACCAGAAAATGTCCTTCTAACATGTGTTGAATAAACACATACAGCACAGTTTTTTTACTCACAGAGTTCTTTGCAATTACAGTGACAGTGTAAAGAAGTGAATTAACTTGCCTGGCCTAACTTACTAAAGTGTAAATGACTTAAGACTTTCAAAGTACAAATAAAATCAACAGTTGTTTCTGAACAATTTTTCCCAATAAAAAAATCTGTGTCCAGCTTATTTAAAAAAAAAAAAAGTATTTGACAGAATCCAATCAATCTTGAGCTATCAAGATTCCTGTTAGGTTTCCCTCTGTGGAGCTCTTTCTGATTTTCAAGG
This sequence comes from Corapipo altera, assembly GCF_003945725.1. Classification (NCBI taxonomy): domain Eukaryota; kingdom Metazoa; phylum Chordata; class Aves; order Passeriformes; family Pipridae; genus Corapipo; species Corapipo altera. The sequence goes on along the minus strand of NW_020884872.1, from coordinate 4,258,609 downwards.
ATTCTCTGAGTCTGGAGAAATGTCAATTGCTCCAATTTGGAAATAAATACAGACAGAGGACAGCCACAAAAATAGCTGCTCTACCTAGGAAGCTGACACAGTTTTCACATTTCAGGAAAAGTGTGCACTTTTCCCCATGGATGGTTGAGAGGAGCACACTTCCTAGTGCAGGTCCAGCTGGGTTACAGGTCTCCATGGGCAAAAACACACCAGGACTCCTCTCCCGCTCAGGAAAGTCCTGTGTCAGCAGCAGGCAGAAGCAGGGCAGTGCAGCAAATGTGCAACTCATTCACATGGTTTAGGAAATACGTGTGCATGTTTTACCCTGGTTTTCTGCTTGTCCAACCCGCAGTCACCCAACACAGCTTCAAAATACATTAGCTGCAACTGCATTAACTTGCCCCGTGCAACAACATGCCCACCAGCACAGCCATAAAGATCTGCTCCTTCAACCATGAGCACAGAGATTTCTGCAGCAGTTACAAGAACTGCTGAGCTTTTTGTCAGTCCTTGGAAAAATTAAGGGCTACACTCACCATTGCCACACGTGACTGATGTATCTCACCACGCATGAGATGCCTGAGCCCTCAGACACACACATAAGAGAACTTAAGGTGCTAAGGTACATTAGAAAGAATCCTACAAAACCTGTACATTTATTTCAGTAAATCTTCTACAATTTTCCAGTCTCACACTGAAAGCAACTTTCATGGAGACTGCAGCTAATATTCCCTCCTAATGACACCTGTCAACTTTGAGGCTGTGATTTATTCTGTCATCACAAATCCAATGCAATTCTATGTCAGATAAAAATGTCTGCTTTACAGAGCTCACTTCATGGCTCTGGCATCCCTCAAAAATTCTAAGTTTGATGGACAGTGTACATACCATTTCTCTCCTCCCTTCATCTTTCTCTTGAAGTTTCAGATGAGCAGATACCTGGAATGCAAAAACAATGCAATTGGATTTTGAACCGGTCTGAAGCACAACCACCAGTTACAGCAGATGTCTCAGGCTCAATATCCCAATGTCTAACTCAACTTCTTTAAACCCAGTCAGCAAACCTGAAGCTGAACTGTAATGTTCAAATCACAAACATCACATATGCCTGTGCACTAACTGAGTGTAATTTGACTGAATCAATCACTGGAGCATCTGACAAAAAACATATTAGAAAGAAAGGCCACTCTGAAAGTCAAAGAGCTTGAGAGGAAGATGAAAGAGTCATGTTTTTTGCACAGCCAGTAAATTCTCAGGCAACACCGGAAAAAAACAGTTTATTTGTGCTTCATCCATATCACAAGGATAACTGAACTCTGCCATTCTCCAGGATGCAAACAAACAAGAACAGAAATAAATAATCTTGTGAAAGATGTCATTTGCTGTCCTGAGAGGCAGCTCTGCAAAACATCATGATTAACCTTTATTAAAAGCAATTAAACTGCTAGGTAATTATTTTTGTCAGAGCCTTGATAGATTAATTTAGACAGCAAGTATAACCTGGGCCCAATTCTACGAAAGTGGTCCTGTGGGATTCTGACTACAATGCTCAAGTAAACAAAAGAGAAGAAAAACTTCATCACAGAAAAGAACTTTTGTAGAAAAATTAGCTAAAAAAAAAACTACAGTGATTTTTTTTCTGGCCTTAAAATTTGTGAATTGATGCCAGCATACAGTGTGAGCATCCTTAGCCTTGTATTGCTAACAACGTCTGAGAAAAACTGGCTCATTTCTCAGGCTGAGTAACAGGCAATTCTAGACTAACTGGTCAAGTTGGCAATTTGCAAACTTCTTGATGCCATGAAAAACAGTAAGAAGAATTTATGTTGCCTGTACATCTTGGAATTATTCTGTTCCTGTTGTTTTCCCATGAAGAAATGAAAAAGATTTTATACAATGCCTTTATTAAAGAAAAGGTACAAAAGAGTAGAAAGCACAGAGAGACCATGCTGAAGTAAAATAACAATTAGCAGTCAGAACATGGAAGATGGGGAGAAAGGGAGAGACAAGGTTACTCATCAGGTAAGAACAGATTGTCCCTAAAAAGATGCATTTGTGAAGAATTTCGGGTTCCATTCTCTAGGAGGTCTGAGAAGAGCCTCAGATCTTCTTCTAAATCACAATGCTGGTCACAAATCGAAAATTACAAAGCTAAAAAAGCTCACACCACCCTTAGAAGAATGAGCCTGAAGCAGAATTCAAGGCAACACTAAAGTCCAAGCACTTTCACCGAGCGGGATCAAACACAGACGATGGGCTGTGGCATTGCCAGGAGTGAGAACACGTGCACAATACACAGAGACTTTTTTTTTCCATTTTCTCCCGCTCAGACAAATTAGAACAAGAAAAAAAGCTCACCATCATAGCTTCCTGGACAGTCAGGTGAGGAAGGAGCATGTCATCCTGCATGATGTAGCAGGAGACTTTGCGGAAAGAGCGCAGGTCCCGGGGCTGCCCATTGATGAGGATTTCTCCTTTCATTCCTGTCTCTCTGAAACCAACCAAGAAAATAACCAGAGGTGAATCCTGCCTTCCCTTGTGCTGCCAGAGGCCTCAGTGTGTGGAAGTCTTAGCTAATTATTGCCACCATGGAATAAAACCGATGCAGTGGCTAGAAATCATTTCACGATTGTGCTCTCTTTCATACAAGGCTTCTTGCAATGCTGCTGAAAATTTTACTCAAGGTTAGTACAAAATGTGTGCTATCCTATATCAGTGCCTAAAAAAATATCAAAACATTAAAAATAGGGGGGTTTTAGGTTTCTCTATCCTGTTCCTTATGCCCCAAATGACAACAACACAGAGACACTTCGCGTTTGGCCATACAGGAGGGGATTCAGGAGGGTGAATCACTTCAGTCATTGCAGTTTGGTCAAGAAGACATCAACACTATGAAGTGGTGACTAAAGAGAGTAATTTCTTCAAGTGTTTATAAAATGTGATTTAAAAACCACCACAAACATAAGACACTGAGTCAGATTTGTTACACAGCCAAAAAGGAGATTTTTTTTTTGTGTGTGTGTGTGTGTGTATTTTGGATTTTAAATTGCTTCTTATTTTTGGATCTCACTTGTTAAGAGATAAATTCTCAAGGGAACAGAATGGGATAAACAGAAACAATACAAGCAGTAAGAATCTAATTCAAAATCTGTGAAATACCTATTTTCTACAAACACTGGGGCAATATTTCCTCTGCTTATCTGAACTTGGGATTTTCAATGTTACCCACCTGTATCCTGCCAGAATGTTCATAAGTGTTGACTTCCCAGCTCCTGAAGGACCCATAATTGCAACAAGTTCTCCACTGCTGAACTTCCCTGAAATTCCTTTCAAAAGGGTCTTATAACCTGGAAGAAGAAAGAAAAGTTCACTGAACCCTTAACAATGACGTCTGAGGAGCAATGAAAGTTCATTTCCACTGAATGCTGGTGACAAACAGGCATTAGCAGGCACCTGCTGAGAGGTTGATGCCTGAGATCAGCACACTGCAAGAACTGTCAAAAATATCTATCAAAAGCCAAATTATGAGTGGGAGCAGCAGACTCCTCCAGCAACACAGGTAGTATGGTGGGATTACAGGATCACAGGCTCTTGGTTCACTCCAGGAAGACTTTCAAAAAGGGCTATGAAAACTTGCTGCCATTTTCTAAGTGCTTTCTCACAATATTTTACTAGAATGCTGTGAAAATATCTAATATTCCAAAGCTAACATAACTCCAGAGCCTTGGAGCAGACTACCCTGCAACCACTGCAGCTTCAGTGCCAAGATTCTTCACCAAAACAACAACTTCTTAGAGAGAGCAATAGCCAAGACCTCAAAGGCAAAGCCCTTTGCCTTTGTTCTTTCCCAACTAAAAGAGGTATGACAAGAAATGCAGCAAAAGGAGACACACAAACCTGCTTCAATATCTTACCACAAGGACTCTCTTATCCTAAGAACTCCAAAAGCTTGTCTAGACAGGGAGACTGACCACAGTAAACTCTGTAAAAACAACTCCTAGGGAAATATTTACTCTGGATTAAGAACATGCAGGTTTTTTCTCATTTAAATTAATCCACTCCAGAACGTCATGCCATGATAATTACATCCTCCGGCAAAGATGTTCTAGGATAACACCTCCTTCAACTTATCCCTGAGTGAATTACCTTTGTCAATAAATCTTTATTTAAAGCCTAAACTCCGTGTTGCTCTAGGTGTAGGCAAACTGGGCTCCAGTGAGAATTCCAGACTTGGACCAGTTGCATCCACCTTGCCCTGTATGATTCCCATGTTAAGGCATAAGAACTCTGTGGGGAGGGTGGAGAGGGCCCTGACCAGCATTTAATTTTTTCAGGAACTCTTCCCCTTTTATTTTTTTTTTGCTTGCTTACTTCATTTTAAATACAAGTGCTTTTAGTGAAAACTTTTAATAATAAAAGAAAAAAGTTAAGTAAGGTGTCAAAAAACAACCTCCAATGCTGAAAATGTTCCTGTAGTTAAATTAAAACCGAAACAGAAGGGTGGAAAATCCATTTACATGCAGTGTTAGGATTTGACAATACATTTTGCCACACTGGTGCATATGCAGGCAAAATTTATATTTCACATGTAAACTATCCCAGTCCTTTGATTATCTCTGGCACAGGTTGTAGCTGGAACATTGAAATGCTGTAAAAAAAAAAAAAATTCATTGTCTGCAAGCTCCTAGAAAAAAGAATGGTGGATTATCTTCTTCTGGTTTATCTTTCCTCCTAATTCCATGATTTGTTTTCCTTTCATGTCCACATAGCATTCTCTTCAAATATTCTTCTTTTCTCTAGCCTCAGCTCGTACTCCTTCCATGCCACAGAGAGCAAATTTTGCACTAAAAACATTGTCATGCTGCCATGGGGTCTCCCAAATCCACAGCAAATGCCCTTCCTTGAGCATCCCCCAGCCCAGTGGGGAAACAGGAGCCACAGAAGCTATCTAGAAATATCTGATCCTACTGTTTTCATGGTAAATGTCTTAGAAAATATAACTGACTAAATTTCTCAAAATAGCCATTTTCTTGAGTGCCTTTTTTAAAACAGGTCAGTAATTTTTCACTACAAATCCTGTCCCGGACCCCAAGAAAACAACTTGTTTGGAAGCTACAAGGTAGGACGGGTATGAAAATAGCAGTGCACTCATGTTGCCTGTTCATGGCACAAGTTCTAACAACAAAAGCAAGGACAGTCTATCAAAAGGAACAGCTATTTCAAAGAGAGAAATTCATGGCACCCTGGCAAGGCCAACAGGCTTGTCCTTCACACCAATGTCACCATCCAAATCAGCATCTGAAGGACAAGTGCAAGGACAGGCCAGGCCTTTCAGGCATGACAATATTTAATAAATAGGATCTAGAGGGAGAAAGCCCTTCATTCTATCCCTCTTGTTACATAGAACCAGCTCCCTCCCAAGCCTATTATTAAACCTGCAAAGGACTCAAACATTAGACTGTACCTCCAATTACTTGTATTATGCACCCACCCATCATGCACATAGGTTGTGTGCAGCTGGGAAAGTTTCTCACACTGGTCACAAGCTGGCCAAGGTGCCTTGTCTTGAGCTTTCACCGACACAGGATTTCTTTCACCAGGTCCCACATGCAGTGCATGGGTTAGGTGTCTGTCTCTATTCCCTGTCTGCCCTGCAAAGCTGTTTAACATGACAGAACATCACATGGCAACTTCACTACAACAATTTCTATTGCATGGGCTTGTTCTGACCCATATTTCCAGGGGAAAGGGTTCTTGTCAGAGTTCTGTAGTAGTCAGCTCACCATGAGTTTCAAGATCAGGACAGTAAATATTGCACAAACTTAACAGGGAGGATAAAAACATGTACTGCCATAAATGAGGAAGGTGCCACCTAAAAAACACACTCATTGTCTGAAAATGTGTAGTAATATATATAGCATTACCTAAAACTGAAACCTTTCCTCTCACTACATATGACTGTGAGATTTAACATCACATATATTAAACTCATGTTTCCAAACATAATCTCACAAATGATGATCAGTTTACCTTTAACTGAAGTATCTTCCCCCTCATGACCTGCTCTTGTTTCTGCCCCTCTGATGCAGGTTTCCATTTTAAGAATCCTGCACACAACGTTAAGTCAGAGCAGAACACATCACAGAACCTCAGAATCGGGTTGAAACTGAACTCCAGGATCATCAAGTCCAAGCTTTGACTGATCACCACCCTGTCAACTAGACCAGGGCACTAAGTGCCACATCCCTTGAACACCTCCATGGATGATGACTCCACCACCCCCCAGGGTAGCCCATTCCTATGCCTGACAGTCCTTTCTGTGAGGAAATTCTTCCTAAAATTCTCTGCAAGTCATTTGCAATACAGTAGAGAAACATACTTTAAGAAGAAATGGGAAAAAAAAACCCTATGAATTTTAGATTAGGATCCCAATCATTGGCATTTTAGGTTGCTACAAACTCAAACCCATCTCTTCTTTTGACTGGAAGTGCATAAAAAGCTTTTCTATTACAAAGGTTAATTTAGCAAACCCACAGAAAGGTTTGACACTGTGGCAGTAGTGTGGTGCCCAGTATAATCCTTTATAAGGAATTAAAGTCCCTAAGTAACTACAGTCTTCTCTTTCAGAATATCGAGGCTAATCTTTAACAGAATCAGTTGACCTAAAACTTCTATATCAGGCCACATGTCTTTCACGAGAAACAGATTATGCATTTGAAGGGGATTGCATTCTTACAGTACAGGGACTGTTTCATGTCCATCTGCCATATATTAGGAATTTCTGACTACCTTTGATTCCGGACCACCTCGTTTTCCTTAGTTCACGATCCATTCAGGAAGGAGTTTAAGTAACACAGAGTTTAGTGAAAGGCTGAACCTCAAAGCCAACTCACCCCAAAGTGGAAGCACCTTACAGGTCATTCAGTTCCAGCACCACAGCAGCTGTTTCCCTTTGGAGCAAGTTTAGCATCTTGACTTTCAGTTATTTCTCTTAAAACTGTTTTGATTTCCAATGGAAAACTGAATCTCTCAGTTTTCCAATGCCCCTTTCCTGAAGTTATTGTGACATCACCATTAAAAATATATTTAGGGGCTGATACGCCTTGGGAATCCAAATACAAGTTTTCAAGAACTGCTTAAAATACAGATTTGTTAACAGGACATTAACACACCATCACCAATCAGAGCAAGTACTCTGAAACTTTCTCGGTCCAACCCACTAAAAATTGAATACAAAAGTAAGAAATCAAACCCTAAACAGAAAATTCGAGTGATGCAAAATTTTTTGGTCTTAATTTCACCACACACTGCATTCCAGAGTTCAAGGTTTTGCTTCTCCTGAGAAGCAAAATGTGTGGGTTTTTTCTCATGTTAGGATTTCCCATGAAGGCAATGTGAGGCACTGTGATATTAGATCATATTCTCAGCCAGAAACACCTGACTGGCCTGATCAGACCCCCCCCATTCAGGAGGTGTGTTTCCCTCCCTGCCTGGCAGCACCACAGAACCCACAGCAGCCCCTTCTTCAATGAGCAGAGGGTGACCTCGTTTCTCTGATGAAGGTGCTCCCATTGCTCAGGTCTACAAAACTTTTGCTAATTGATTCAGTAACAGAGAAGCGTGTTGATGGTTTTATTTGCTACCTCGTGGATTTTACCAAGATTTATGGGGAGATCTGATTTTCCCATTCTCACAGATACTATGATCAATCTGGAAAGAATCAAGCAAGCCACCCCCTCCTCATCCTCAGGGTAGGAGCATATGCTTCAGAATGTGTATGAGTCAGCACCAACAAAAACATAACCAAAACTCACTCCTACCTGACAGTGAATTTCCTCAGGTAAACACTGTCTCTAGGTTTTTGACTGAAGTGCTTCATTCATTTGCATTTCATTGCCAGCAACATACTCATTTGTTACTCAGAGAAATGTCACACTAACTCCTAGATGTTTCTAGGCTTTGTAGCCTAATTCTGCATCCATCAGTAGGCACCAAGGGCCCATCTCAGGTCCCAGGTGAGCACAGCAGGCTTTCCCTGCTTGCTGCAATTAGAGCAGTATTTGCCCTTCCCAATGTATTTGAACTGCTTCTCTTTCATCACAAGCTCTTCTGAAGGCAGGAAATCACCGCTGTTGCCCTGCAAGTGCCACTGGCTTGAAACAGCTCAAAGGCTTCTCAAAAAATTTACTATAGCAAAAGGTAACATAGGAAATTTCAACTCAAAAAGTCCAAGTTTGGCAAAACTATAGACAACTGAAAACTGAGCCACAAAGAAATCAGCATTTGGCACTTAAAAATCAAAACCAGAGACGTCATAACCTGCTCTTTCCAGACTCCCTGCCAGGTAAAAACACAGCATTTCTTTATTAAAAAAAAAAAATAATCACAAAAGGACTATATTTCCTTGTCTTTTTGTGATGCTTTTTTACATAGGATGTGAAATACCCAGCTGGAAATACAGAAGACACCCCCGGCAAGTACTATATTACTAACCTGCCTCACTTCAATACCTTCAACAAACAACACACTTTTTAAACAGCAGTTTAAGTTTCAATACACAAGTTTGTTCTCTTACAGTATCATCAGTCAAACTGTTTCTTAAATCATTACAAGAAAGTGCAGCAATTTCTTCATGCTGTATATCGACACTGTTCCATTACAGAAACTCCATTGTCTTTCCTATTCTAAAATTTTTGGGCTTAACCCTCATCTCATTTCCTCTTGTTTCAATCAAAAAAAAACCAACAAAACTATACCAAAGTCCAGGGAATTCTCCTCTGCAAAACCTGAATAAGGGAAAGCAGAATTGAGAAGTCACACCTACATCTTTCCCCTTGAGGAAGGAGTGGGGAATCCTCCCATTATACAAAAATGCTCCTAGAAAAGTCACAACTTCGCTGCTGCCCCTGAGATCCACGTCAGTCACACCCCGATTGCTCCAGGCCATTCTCTGGATCAGGTACTGGTCTACAGCTGCACAAGTGAGGGAAAAAACAGGCTAGCTCAGCCAAATATGATATTAAAGGGCAATTTAGTAACTTATGGATTAGAGAAAGAGCTTGCAGAAGTCCATCCAGATGTGGAAAACCATCCTCGTGTTACGTGGCAGACATTTAATTTGTAGACTCTTTAGATTTATATCAGAAAACTGAACGGTTGGGGAACACTGGCAGAAACCCTGCACAAGACGAGAAACACACACACACACAGATAACAGCTCGAGGCCAGATTTGCACGGGAAACATTTGGAGATGTAATAAAACATTAACTAGGAAACATTTTTATCGTTTTTACATCATCGTTTTCCGCACACTGAGGTGTAAATATGCCAACAAAAAATTCTCTCATCTGCTCCTTCTCAACCTATTATTCACTTTCTGCATCTCAGCCCTTTTCTCACTCCTGAGAAGCCACTCTCACAGCAAAGCATCCACGTGTTTACCAGCAGAGACTACACCAATATGCTTCATCTGATTTTAACTCTGTGGGACAGCGGTAAGCAAGCAGTGGCAGTAGAGAGATTTATGTGGAGTCCCTGAAGAAAGTTACCCCATATTGCCATCCCACCGAGTCTCTCTTGTTCCCCTCATGCTTTACTCCCCCTGTTCCCCCCTGCACTCAGTGAGTAACCCCAGAAGCAAGGTCTGCACATGCAGCAGAGCAGCAGGCTGGCACTGCAGACCGCTGAGGGCAGGGACAGAACACACCCTGCATTTGCTGTGCCACTTTCAGAGTGCACAGTCACGACTACATCGTCTGTCTGCACTTGAAAAGAGGTGCAGCTTCCTCTTCTTTGCACATAATGCAACTGCACATGTGAACTAGCTGCTGGTGGTTTACAGTTCCATTTGACAACTCAGCAGTCACACACATCCAGTTTGTGCCAGTAAACATGATGTAGCCATACGTGTTCCAGGGCATGTGTGGAGTGACCAGCAGCCATTGCAAAGCACTGGCCCACTTTGTGGGTCTGGGATATCTGGAACATGCAGTTTCAGAAGCAGTTTACACCACTAGAAGATGATGTTGTTCTGCCCTCTCCCCCCAGAACACCTTCCCTGAGTTTGCTTTTAAGTGCACCTACAGAAGTGAGGAACAACCAAGCCCATCTACCCGGAAATTTTCCCTGGGAAATTAAGAGTAAAGTGGGTTTGTTTCCAGCTGCTCTGCCTGCAGGACTGTCCCTGTCTGCCAGGGCAAGTCCTGGGTGGAACAGGGGTGGTGGGACCGTCCTTTCAGCAGCTGGGGCCCTTCCAGCAGTTTGTGCCACTCAGGAATCACTCTCCCAAGCTACCTTTTCCATTCTGAAACACAAACAGGACTTAAATTAAATTACCCCTTTACTCATTACAATTCATGCTGGGCCATTCAAACCATTTCATTCCAAACTGGACTGCTTTATCGCTTCATTTTAGTATAAAACAAAAGTTAAATCACTTTCCAATGATCAGATGAAGTAACATGAGGCTTTTCACCTAAATCACTGCTAGTACAAAGGCAGGGTGTTTCCCTAACCTGGCATATAGTCAGGGAGATGTTTGCCATGTATTTCTAATCCTGCTATTAACCAGCCAGGACACCATGTTCCCCACTCACTAGTGGGAGCACAGAATGCTTTTCTCTCTCTCAGTGGTACCAACAGTGTTTGTTAATGTTTAAGTTTGTAAATTCTCAGTTGAGAGGGATTATCTGTATCAGTCGATGATTATTTAAATAATTTGATTTTAAAAAACCCTCTTGATGGGGATTATTTAAATGGACATTTCTTTCCCAAGCTCCCCACTGAGTTCAAATGAGTTTAAGTTAAAGTGAATTACAGGTACTGATATTTGGGAAGAAAAAAAAGGCACTTTTTAACTTCCAGAAAATGTAGGGGACAGAAATAGCTTTCCTGACAAACAGAGTGAAAAAAAAATATATTGCTTTAATAACAAGAACCTTCTTAATTGTATATTGGCCTGAACTGTACCCTTATAAAGCCTTAGGGGGCAAAGTCACACTAGAAGGAATAAACATGTTTAAGGTAACTGTCTACCAAATAAAACCTATACATAAACTCACACATCTTTGGTTCATGACTCCCACCATCCATTGTGTATCACAAGTGAAAAAACCTTTTTATGAATCATTTTTCCATTCCAGTTTTAGAATCAACCCATCCATATATTTCAATTCTGTTCACACGTCTCTCAGGGACATAGAACAATAGGATTTTCCATTGTCTAAGCTCTGAGCCCTGCTTTAGGACAATTAAGGGAATTTACAATTGTAATGTGTTCTTGTACCTTGCCTCAGAGAGACGACCTTCGTTATGTAAATGTCTATAAAACAACTTGCCAGGCACCAAAACATCAGGACAGAAAGGGCAGAAAAGCTAAGTGAGTGCTTGAAGTAACCAAATCAAATTCCTCTGCCTCAAAGTCCTTTCCAGCTCAGAAATGAGGAATTCATTCCTCTCAACCTAAAATAATAAGTCTTTCAAGCCTTAAAAAAAAAAAAAAAAAAAAAAAAAGGAAAAAAAAAAGAAAAGAAATTCTCCTGTGGGCAGCAAAGCTCTTTCTTTGTAGTGGACTAAACTGCATTTCTTAATATAGCCCACAGCCAGGCCTTCTTAAACATATTGCTCTTGATCCACAGCCGATTTCCCACTTAGTGATCATGGGACAGATTAGTCGTAACTCAGATGGAGAGCTTAGCCCATGCTCACAGCGAGCCTTGTAGCATTCAATCTACCTAATTTTACACATCTAAATGTCTGATGCTTAACCTAAATTCATTTTTAGGACCCGCAAAATATCAATAGATAGAAACCAGCACACCTCACAGGTAATTAATTCTACCTGTTTTGCATTCCTGTTCTGGGAAGGGATAAATAACCCTCTGGAAGGGCCTCTTTCTCTTAATTATAGTGGGAAGTTTAGGACAATTAGCTTGGAAGAGATGCCAAGCCTCTAAATGCTGTGAGAAATCTCATCTATTGCCACGGAAATTACAGCTGGTTTTAGTATCAGTCACAAATAAAATTAATATCAAGACATTTTCTGTGGTTTTAAATGTCAATTTTGATTGTGGTCCCTCAATTTCAGCAGTTAAACACACCAATTGCACAGTCCAAGTCTCCAAGTTGGATTGACACTTCACATATTTAGATGCTTCCTAGGATGCACAAACCTCTCAGACACTGTGTTTTCACTCTGTCTTTAGTGGTTAGCACTTGCTTTGCACTCTGGTAACTGGGGACAGTTCAAAACTGCAATTTTTTTCTTCAAGTAATCTACTAGCTCAAGCACACAGCACTGTATTGGTAGCACTGGGTTCAAACTTAAGCAAAACACTTTAAAGACTGAAAAATCTAAACATGCTTTGGAAGATAGATGTTAATGGAAAGCTAAATGTATAAGAACTAATTTTAAAGCAGTTTTTGAATTTTGTTTGCATGGGTGCCTTCAGATTTGACTTCTATCAGTGCACTTCCCTGTGTGTTAAACATGTCAGCTTTCCTTCTGTGGCCACACAGTAAAGTGGAGCCTAAAGGGAGATCATGAGCCCCCAAGACAAGATTTATGACACAAAATCTCTGGTTACTCTGGGCCATGTTGTATAATAACAGAGAACGATGAGAAGATGGCAATCCAGACAATAAAACCGAGTTCTAGTAGAGGGAGAATCTTAAACCAAACTGCAGATTATAAAGAATCTGAAAAGTCCCTTTAATTGTTCTCTCAGATCCCTGGACTAGATATTAAACTTATGCAAGACACTGGATCTGACAGTTCACACTGTGCAGTCAAACAAAAAAAAGCCCTGACTAAGTAAAGCTTTTACTCCTTTGAAAATCTGAAGAGTTGTGTGCACCATGCTCTTTCTCTATTATCCAGGCTGCTCATCACATTATTTTAGTATCTGAATACTGCTCCTCTTCAGAATAACTAATTAGATCTGACACTCTGTTGGGCTGCAAGCTCTGCCACCTCCTAATTTTTAGTTTGAAGGTTTACTGGACTATAAACCCCCACTCCCCTTGTCTGGCTGGATTGCACTGCTGGCCAGGCAATGTTTCTCTACAAAAAAAGATGGGGTTTATGTACAGAGAACCCAGACCTCCAAGTGACAGGAAACTGAAGTGCTTCTTCTGTTCTGGACAGTTTACATGCTTTCTTGAAGCATGTTCCTCCAAGAGTACAGAGGAGCAGAACAGGTGTCAGCAGCACTGTGGGCAAAATTCCTGACCCTGCAACTACTGATTACACCTCCCCACCACGATGTGAGATGGATGGGTTTGTGCCAGTGCCCTTTAATTCTATGCTCTTTACAGCTATAACCAGGCAGAGCTGAGGCCCTTAAGTAACCTGCATATGCAACCTGACCCAGTAAGAGGCCAAGTAACTACCAGACACCCTTCTTGTTACAGAAATATCTCATATTGGCTGATAATAGTTCCACTAGGACAGCTGCTTTGAGCCTTTCCTCGGATTCACCCTTTCTGTATCCCTTTATCTGGTCCTAGAGCACAGTTACAGCCTTCTGCTGAGGTTTACAGGATGCTTATACTTATATATGGGTCCTATCTATTATTATTATTGTTGTTGTTGTTGTTGTTGTTATCAGATACATCTACAACAAGATTCAGTTCTTGTCGTTTTTTCTGTTGAATGTTTCTGCCTGAGAGAGTTAAAGCTGTTCCTCTCTCCCTACACATGCACATGAAGCCATATGCCTGCAACTGAGGAGAGAGAATGACAATTAAATAGGTCAATGAACGAGAGTAACCTTCAAACATGAATGCAAATAAATCTCTACTTGCAGCAAGACCTGATGGCTTCAGAAGCAGTATTTACATGTTGAAGCATTTGGAGATCTGGGGCATAGCTTGTACTTCGCCTGCACAGAAAATAGCTACCCTAATTTATCTTCAACCCTTAGGAAATATGAAAGAGGGGGAGAAAAAAAGTATGAATGACGCACAGCTTCATCTTTCTTATGAATCTAGTGGAAATGTCTTCTCAAAGCAATATCCATAGCCTAATCCTTGTTTGATAATTGCTTTTCGCTGCCTTTTTTTTTAATTGCCTTTGTTTCTGTTACTTAAGCGCGCGAGAAAGGTCTTTCCTGACAAAAGAAAAGCCAACACAATCTGAAATGAAAGGCTGACACATTTCCTCGAATGACAAACTGAAGTCACGAGCCTGATACACACATTTTGAGATGAAAGCTGTTTACGTGTGACAGCCGGGCAGAAAGCAATTTCTCATAAGTACCTTCATACCTCCAAGTACAAATAGTATTATTCACAGTCTTACAAACAAATAAAGCCAGAACCCTTCCCAGCATCCCTTCCTTTTGGAAAAAAAAAAAAAAATCTTCAAGTAGGAGATACTCCAAAATAGCCCAGCAGCTGTTGTGAACTGAACTGCCCCATCTGCCTTTATTTCCAAGTGTGGATCCAGCTGGGTCACTCTGCAACAAGGGAGACAGAAAACCTTCCTCCCTCAGAGAACACTACTGAGTCTCCTCTGTTGATGTTCAGAGTCCTCTCCCTTCCTCCTTCCAACTTATCTCCACCCACGTGTACCCAAAGCAAGGAGGGAAAAAAGTAGAAGTAAAACTTTGGCTCTCTTCTCCTACCCACCTGTGTAAGGGCTAGAGAAGAAGCCCTGGGGCTTTCTAGAGTTACAGCAGAAGCAGCTGAAGTTATTTTGCATCTCTTTCCTCCAAGCTGGGCTTCATGGCAATATCTAGTCCAAATGGTGTGTAACGAAAAGCTTTCCCTCATACTTCTGTGTACACGTTCATCACAAAGTCTAGGTTAAACTGGAATGTGATGAAATGTCTCCTGTAAACTGCATAGGGAAAAAACCACACGTTTTCCCAGAGTGTTTGAAACAAAAGTTGTTGTCTGAAACAGACTTCTGTGATGACTCACACGCTCACAAGACAACACTCTGTGCCCCTAGCCCTTACAGACATGAAGAGATGCATTTCTTGGATTTTTGAAAAATGTTTTCAGTTGTGGTCGCTGCAATTTAAAAACCTGCCACAGTGTCTGAAATTTAAAAAACCACCACAGTTCACAAGTCAGCTTTGATGACTCAAAATATCGCATCTGACTCCAAACAAATACCATTTTTTCACATCAGTCTTATTCAACTGCAGTAGTGATGACAGTCTGGTGCAGGAACTTTCTCTGAAGAACAGGCACCTGCTGAGCACCTCGGCCATCTGACCCTCTAAACAACTCCTGCACATCCTTCTCCTGCCTCTTCTCACACTCTCGAACCAATTCCTCTCTGCCAATTGCAAGATACACTTCCATCCCCTCACATTCCCACTGCTCCCATCCCCATTCTCTCCCACAGGCAGGCCGAGGAACGCTTGGAGCCAGGAGGACCTTTTGGAACGCACTCAGAGGCAAATACCAGAGGTGTTTTAAAAAAGCAAATGTTAAACTCACACACTGAGTCTTTAGTCCTACTATATACACCCAGGAGCAGAGACAGGGATAGAAAATTCCGTGATCAGCCTTCCAGCCTGGAAGAGCTCAGTGAGTGAGAACAGGAGCTGTGTTTGGGAGAACTGCTGAGGCTGAAGAAGCTCCTATGGCAGCAGGACATCCCTGTGGCCATATGGACAGCTGGAGCACATGTCCTGGGAGACTTCTATTTTCAGAAACAGCCGAACTGATTCTGATCATTTCTCCTCAACACTTCAATGAAACAAAAACACAGGATAATATATTTACTTTATTTTAGCACTGATCTAGTAACGGATACAACTTATGAGCCTGAATGTAAAATTATAGGAAAACCTGAAGCTTGTGCCGAAATAAACCCTGGATTACCTCCAGTTCTTGCATTTTACTTAGAACAACTGTGGTTTTGTCTCTCTTCTAGAATATTTACGCTATTAAGTTGCCCAAATTAAAACACTTTTCATTGTCAGCAAACTAAATATAAAATCCTCTAAACACCACTGAACTAATTATCATCTTCTGTGGCATGTCAGTGTTGAATATGTTACAAACAAAGCCCACTGCAAAGGGCATTGCTGCTTCTGGAATGGAAATGAGGTAGAACGAGCTGATTTCTGCTTTTTTCACAGTTTGGGACTGGAGAAGTTGGCAGTCTTACTGGGACATATATCCACTGGACTACTGCAAACTACTAAATTTCCATCTGTTTTTAAAAGCTCCAGCTGACCTACATTTTATGTTATGGATTAGTTGAAGCTTATAGAGCAGCATGAACAAAGCTAGAGTTTTCCTGCTAACCATGCATCCTGAGCAACTGAATGCTTCATCAGTAATATGTCCCATGTAAAGATGAGAATTTTCAAGAGAAAAACTCAACATTTTACACACAAAATGGGAAAAAAAAAACCAAACATTTTTTCAGATGCATTGAGATTGCAGTGCAGGTATCAACAAACTGATTAAATTTTACTTCACATACCAAAAAAAAGTCAAACGTCCAATTAAAATTATCTGAAGTGGGTTTTTTTTTAAAAAAGCCTAATGAACTTTTATTCATAACTTCAGGACATGCTAAAATAAGACATCAGAATCATTCAGCATTTTGGAAATCCCGTCTTTTCTAAATTATCTACAGAATTATTAGTGAAGCAAGTTGGGAAGCGGGAACTCGTTTCACAAAAGCATGATTTTCACCTCAGATTTCCATTTTATTCGTATTCTGAGGCAGAAAGGAAATTCAGCTTTGAGGTTTGGTGGCAGATTTTTTGCTTGGTTGTGTTCTTGGCAAACCAGAAACAAGCCACTCCAGAGCCCAGTGGAACTCACTGAGGCAAGGGTGAACCAAGCCTAAGTCCTTGAGTCAGATCAAGAACTCCAACTTGGGTCTCTTACAGTTTCAAGAGATCTGGTCACATCCACTCGACTGGATTTTCTGTCTTCCTAACTACAGAGTCCTCGACCCAACAAACCTCCATGAAAATGCAGTCAGAGAAAATATACAGTGAAGAAACAACATGTTTCTACTCTGATGCACTGTCATTTTCGAACCAAAAGAGGATATTGAAAATTTCCAGAGGGACTTTCACTATAGGCTCGTCAGGAGGTCCTTTGTGTTAGCAGCCCTCTCCCTCATACTTTTATTCTCTGCATTGGTTCATTTCCCAGTAACAACTGTAACTTCCTTTGACACTTTCTGTCCTTCTTTACAATTAGGGTATTCAGCTGTTCAGTAAGAGGCAATGGGCAAACTATGGACTGACTTAAGCTGGCTGATCCAACTGGTCTAATTAGACAGGAAAAATTTGGTAGTAAAAGCAGCTGCTTCCTCCACAAATTGGAAGTCCATCAAAAGAGATGAGCTATGTCAATGGCCCGAAGGCCCATGTATATCATTATAAAAGAAACTCACATAAAAACTGTTGGTCATCTCACATCTTTCTAATTAGATGCCTCTATAAACCATATTCCAAAATACTTTTTTTTTTTCCAAAGCCAGGACAACACGTTTCCATTTTTTCCTGGCCACCAGCTAAACTGACAACGACATTTCCAAAAAAATGTTGGTTGGAAACATTACCAGAAAATTAAATTTGACTTGTCACTTGACATTTCTTTATTCCCTTACTATATGATTTTATATCAGTGGACCACCTATACTTAACATACTTCTGTAAGTCATTTATCTCTGCTGCCTATGAACACACCAGTACACACAGGAGAGAAAAAGGAGACAAAGAGTCCAGAGTGTTTACATGGTTTTCCTCACAAATACTGTCACTTTAAATGTGATAATGAAGAGACACAGTTAGAAAAATATCCCTGTCACCTCAAAACACATGCTTTGATCCTAAAAATCACAGGCCCTCTCCAGACTCGGCTCCTGTCAAGAAACATGGCACCACTAAAATCAATATACAGCAGCACAGGCTTGTGCTATTTCAGCAGCTGACACAGGCTCAGGGATCAAAAGCAGGGATTCATGACAACGTAGACAAGGCAGTATTGCAAGGATTCAAAGACTGGAAGATGGAAACCTTCCACATCAGAATACTGATATAGCAGGAACTCAAAATTTCAATATGAGGTTTTGCTGCAAACATCTACAATGCAAACATTTAATGTGAGCTGTTCTACTGGGCCTGGCTGGGACAGAGTTAATTTTCTGCAGAGCAGCCCCCACGGTGCTGCTTTGGAGCTGTGACAGCATTGATAACACAACATGGTGTGTTTTGGCTGTTGTTGCCTGGGCAGTGCTTGCAAAAAGTCAAGGCTTTCTTCTTATGAAGTAGGCTGGGGTGTGCCAAAAGCTGGGAGGGGCTTCAAACTGAAATAGAGTAGAGTTAGATCAGATATTAGGAAGAAAGTCATTACTCTGAGGGTGGTGAGGCCCTGGCACAGGTTGCTCAGAGAAGTTGAGGCTGCCCCATCCCTGGAAGCGTCCAAGGCCAGGTTGGACACTGGCCTACTGGAAGGTGTCCCTGCCCATGTCAGGGGGGGGGGTTGAATGAGATGATCTTTAAGATCCCTTCCAACCCAACTTCTGTTACTCTGTCAAGCCTGTTTCTCACTACCATGAAACACCCAAGGGAACACGTGGTGTGCTATCTACTAGGTACAACCACTAATGCAATCCATGTTTTTGAAAACACCTGATAGACCTTAATTTAAAATCTCATTGTGAGTTGAGCAGCTCCATTACACACAGTGATAAAGCCATTGTGGTCTGCCAGGCCACAGACAGTTCTAGGGGCAGCATGTTCAGTGCCATACGGGTGATGTGCAAGTCCGAAGTTTTCAAGCAATTTTTTCTAAGTGGATGTGACAGAAGAGGGGAAAGTAATGACAGCTGTAGCCTGTGTGCAAATGGAAAAATAAGCACCTCTAATATTGCTAGTTTTCATTTCAGTGCTACCTAAATGCTTTTGATCATCATGTGCAAGCGATGAATGCACCACCTGTGCCTTTTCTGTCCTTGTGCCAACAGGTGAGATTACCTTATGCTGACAGGGGCTGCAACAATCTGGGTAATGGCACAAGTACAGAACATTGCTCCCTTACCAGATCACAATGTTTTCAAAATATTGCTGTATTTTTAAATTTCTGTATGTACATGGTAGAGCTGAGTCACCACTCCATTTCCAATGAAGACCTGAGTGAAACACAACAAACTTTTTTTAAACCCGGCTATCTGCCCTCAACAGAAGAGTTTCTACTTCTGCATTTGTGATATTTGGAAGAGTTCTTTCATATTTACAGCTGATATTACTGTTAGCACAATAGCTTCCACATGCCCTGGCCCCATGTTCTTAGTCTATTGACATGAACTATTAAGATCAAGATCTTGGAGTAGGGGCAGAATCTGATCTACTCTCTTCTTCTCTCCCACACTCTCCATTTGTTTGCTGATGATAAATTGTCCTTACACAATTAAAGGGTTTGCTGCACTTCCTAGAGGAATCCAAAGTAGTGCTCTCAAGATCCTCATATGTCAGCAAAGATCACACCAGGATTAGTTTCACATAGAGTGGTATATTCAAAACATAATCAAATTTATAATTTGGCTTTGCCTACAAATATCCCACCATCTGCTATGTCAGAATAATGCTTGGGGAAACTGCACAAGGCATGGTGTTCCAGAGGGATGTGTGATGAACCTAAACCAGAAGGTCATTTAGGAACTGATGCAGAACCAACATGAGACAATCGGGCATGGGTCCCAATGTACATAAAGCCCAGGAATGGGACCTGGTCTAGTGGAAATAGCATGGATGATGTGAAACCAGCAGCCTGTCTCCTCACTGAATTCCAGCAGAGCACAGAGTTCTGGCTGTGCCTAGGCAGCGCAGGGACCACAAAGACAAGGGTCACCCACGGAGCTCGTCCGCGAGTCAGTGGTTTGGGGGGCAGAAGTCTCCGAAGGCAATGCATGCAAGGAGAACATGCAACTGCTTTTGGGGAGGTTTACATCTGTCACTTTTTCCATCTTGCAAAGCCACAAAGAAAATGGTGTAGGTGGACGGCTGAAGATTGCTCTTCTCAAAGGCTTCCTCCTGAAATGGGTGCCTACGCTGTAACACTGACTAAGCTGCTGGGCTTTGCTTCTGATCTCATTAGATAATGATACTGTGATACAAAAGGAGAGGTTAATCTTGACTATATCCCCAATCTCCTTTCCTTGTGTACAGCTGTAAACACCCTGGAGGCATTTGGAGCCACTTCTTATGTGTTCAGTGTCAGCACTTCCACAGAATGGCTGCGAGTGTGGGTAATTAGTGGAGCTGGAGAAGAGGAGACAGGAGGGACCATCTTCTAAAACACAGTAGGCAACTCACACAGATCACAAGATATATTAGTGCCAGTGTGGCTAGCAAAAAAGAAAGTGCCAAAACAGTTCTTATCAGCTCTATCCCACTCCCCTCATCCCTGTTGAAGAAGAGACCACGGAACACTCCCGCTCACACCTTCAAGATGTGTCAGGTGCAAGGGCTACCCAGTCTGGATCCTCCCAAGGCTGACAATATCCTCACCAGCCCTTTCCCTTCCACCCCCAAGGTGCTAAGAGAAGGCAAATGGAAAATTTCTAGCCCCCAAGAAAATCTGCCAGAAGAACATCTCTGCCACATTCCTGTTCCTTGCGCCGTTCTCTTGCTGGCTCTTCCAAATCAAAGCACATTTCTGTTTGTCTGCATAAAACCTTGGTATTTTCCTTTCGCACCCCAAGATACACAACTCCTTCCAGTTTTCACCAGCAAACCACTGTTCAAACAAACAGAAGTAGCACTCGTTTATCTGGCACACTAGCATTCTATCCTTTACACCCAGCAGGAAAGCAAGTTGCAATAATGCTCAGACAATGATGTCAACAGTTATAAACAGCCCAAATTGCCCAACCAGGTATAAATTGGACCCACCACTGACACACACGAGAGCTCCAACCCATTCTTTCCTACAACTTCTAAAGAAAACAAGAACAAAGCACAAACAATATGATTACGAGAGGAATGACTGAGAATAGAAAATTACTCAGCTTATGTAATGTAATAAGTCCCTATTGAAAAGCATCCACAAAATGCTGTCTTTTCTTTATACCATTCTTTACACCACTGGCACTCAGGTAGATAAAACAGCTTCCATTTTACAGTCATTTTTTCTGCTATTTTAGCCTGTTATGCTGTTAATCCAGTAGCAACAGACCTGGACCACTTCTAAGCAACTGATACTCTTCTGCTTTTCATTTAAAAGAAATAAGGTTGTTGCTGCTTTCCTATAATTACATCATCTTGTCACTACAAAGGAGGAGGAGGAGGAATATACACCTCTATAAAAATGTTATCTTCAAAATATTCGTTATAATGATACACAGCCAGTTTTTGTACATAAATAAACATACCTGAGTATATGGGTGTATGTGTGTACATACATCTATATATATGAAAACAGAGATAACCTGCATGTTTATATACTCACACACTTATATTTACAGGTATCTATATAGAGATATTAAATATAATATTGAACATGAATTGGATGTTGCCTGCTGACACATTTCCACCACCGTATAAACATTCCTTGCACTCTCTCACTTGTAATGGTGAATATCTGGACAGGAGTTGGAATCCAAGCCAGGGCAAGTTTTCTTAGACTAAAACTTGGTGATGGGAGGGAGTGGGGGAAAAAACGGCCTTTGATTTATTACAGTGGTAGCTTAAAGTCCATTTGGCCCAAAGAGCATATAGGTGGCATTCAACACTAACATTTAAAATGAACTGCATTGGCTTCTGTATATTTTAGAATGCAGTTTTAGCAGCAAAACATACAAATAAATGAAAAACTGTCTTCTGGTATTAGGCCATACTCTTCCTTCAGCAAGATTTATTCATTTCAGATAATTTATATCAGGAATGAATTTGGTTCAAAATGTTCTATCATAAGACAACAGTCCTGGCAGAATGCTGATACCTGTTCCTTGGGTAAACTCCATCCAATATGCGACTGCAGTGATTTCAAGGTTCACTTGGCCCTGTACTTTTAAAGCAGTATAGTATGAATGTCTGAGATGAATTGTAGGTTGGCTTTGAAGTTATTTTTATTTACTGCAGAATGTGTGCCACCTTTTATCCCAATTCACTTTGCTTGGGGAGCTTATTTTTACTGCCTGCCAATAGGAATCAAATGCTGAGTGCTAAAATGTCATATCCATGCCCTATATGGGGCAGGCTGCTTTATTTTTATTTGTTTGGGTGGTTTTATAATGTGCACATGGTATATTTGGAATATATGGGATTCAGGAGACCAGTGCTAATGCTTCTCTTTGGAGATTAAAGGGTAAATACTATAAGTATCATTATGTATATTCTTAAGTTTCATCTTTCTTTTGGTGTCCTCAGGTGTCAAACTACCACTGGACAAGACATAACCATTCTTTATGAACATTAAGCCTTACAGTAATCCCAGGGTTCATGGGCTTGTGACTACTTCAGGTAATGCATTTCTCCTTGAGGTTTACATCATCTTTCTCCCAGACAAGAAATCAAGCAGTCAACCCCCTTCAGGAGTGTCTGTCAAGCTCCTCTGACTGTTTTTGATATAGCAGCTCACACATATTGTCACAACTCAGCCTTTAAGACAGCAGAACCTGATTTATTATAATCACAAGTGGCAGCAACTCGATGCCCCATTTGCAGTTACTCACAACTTCCCTCAAACTTTCACATAAGAGGGTAAAAAATGTGCCAATGTGAATTCCACTTCTATGATGATATATAACACAGGGAAACTTTCCATGGGCTCAAAAAAAGGACTGCCAAGCCTTACTTTTTCATCTGTTTTTAAAAACAAAGCTTAAAAAAAACCCCGAATCAGCCAAGAAGCTCTAAAATGGTCTTTACTCAGTTATGAGATTAAAAGCACCAGCCCTACAAACTTACCCAGTGCAAACACAGCCCCCTGAATAAGCCACTCTGAAGATGCTCCAAGGAAAAGGACTGGACTGCTGTTCCTGGAGGAAAGCCCACCAAGATGTGTCTACAGGGAAACTCCCTCCCTGGAATGCTGTGCAAGAGAGGGGGTGATGGCCTGGTGGGAAATAGGACTTACCATGTCATGCAGGGGGAACAGAAGTTTGGGATGGTGTAAAACCAGCAGGTGGTGTAAAACCAGCAGGGAATTACAGAGAGTGAGAAATACCTACCACAGGATATCTGGGGTAACTGCCAAAGGCAGAGAAAGGAATGAATCAAGGACTGAGGAAGAACAAGTCTGAGAAAAGAGATGGAAATGTGAAGGGGTGGCTGGTCAGTACACCTGTCTGACCAAGATCCTAATCACTGCAATCCAACTTGCACTCCTTGCTATACACTATTCTCAACTTTCTACTATGTGAATGCACTCACTGCTGCGAGCTCATGTGCATAAAATATCAGTGGTGAGTAGCAGAAGTTTTCACATCAGCTGCTGGAGTGAGAGGTTGCAAATCTGAGGGCTTGTAGGTCCAGGTACCACTAAAAGAAAGAGACCAGAGCCTGGGCTAGTGCTTGGATTGACAGAGTGCCCAAAACACACTGGTGGAGAGATCTGCCTTGTCTGTGTGTGTGTGTGTGCAGCCCACAAGTTGCCAGAGGAGAGGAATGGTCCCAAAGCCCCACCAGGTTCAGCTACTACCAACAGTCCCATTTTACAATCACCACAATTAGAAACCCTTGCAAAATTCTTGTGAAGAGCTCACAGTTCTGATCACAAAACAGACCCGACCCAACTGGTTTTCCAAAACGTCTCCCTTCGATCACCTGCACACTTCATATCTATGTACTGTCAATTTGTTCCTCTGGGACAAATTCTCCTTCGAGTAATTCTTCAAGACTCAGAGTCAAAATGAAAACCCAGGGGCACAACTCTTCATGGCCAGCTGTGCACAGATGTGTCCCTCTGCACTGTCCTTGTCTTTCTGACTCCTACATTTCTCTTCTGGCAGCGTATGACCTTCACATCTCTGAGTGGAGACAGAAGAGAAACTCAGTCCCACCCAGCCACCCAAAGACTTCAGCTCCATGAGCCTCAAATAGCTATTTTAGATAATCAGGCCTTGATATTCATATGCAATAATCTGGCAGAAGCTTGTGGCTTTTTGACCCAGAAAAAATAACTCCCTTCCTCTAATAGCAAATTTAGCTTCAATCCCCTTTCTTTTAATTGTGTACTCATTTACCAATTCCAGCCCTGTCATGCTGGTGTTATTAGAGTGCTTAATTTCCAAAGCACTTAAGGTAATAACTGGATCATGACAAAAAAAAAAATTATACTAGCCATGCTCTGTTGGTGCAGCCTCATCCACTTGACTGCTTCCACAAGAACAAAACAGATGCAACAGGACAGAATTTAACTCCATTGCTTAGCAAGGGCATTAAAACCTTCCAATTATTTTCCTTTAAATTTATCTTTACCAGGTTCATCACTTCACTTCTCCTGTCTGGTATAAAAGCCTACCCTCTAAAGATCAGCAAGAGACAGAGCACAGGTCCATTCTCATTCCCCCAGGAACCTGACCACTGCATGTTCTATCTTCTCCTCTCTCCTGTAGCAGATGTACTGCAATTATAAACAACATTTGTCATTATTCTAAACACGCTAAGCAGGAAGAAATATGATTCTTACACAAAAGATGTAGGCTGTAGATGCTAGATGAGAAGCAGATGGTAAATTGGCTTGTAAAGCCAAGGTCTCTGCCATTTATTTTTACTTGGAACAGATACATAACAAAAAAAAAATGGACAACAAACAAGAGGTTAACTCCATCTGACTATTATGTAATTCCAGATAGTTCTGCCTGAAAAGAATTTGGATGGCTTCAGCCCTATACCCTCTGAAGAGAATTAAGTCTTCAGAGCGCATCTGTTTCTTCCCCTGAAATCAGCAAAGTCTAAATGAACTGGAAATGAGAATACAAGCCCAACAGTGACAAGAAAGTAAAGTCCAATCAGGAAATGCAGTTGCACAGATTCCCACAGCGTGACTCAAGACATATTGCAGCATCTCCAGCCACGCCATTTCCTAGACAGAATTATTTTGTCCCCGTTCCAGAGACACTTACACGGGACCAGTCCTTCCGGATTTTATGCCACCACTTACACTCTGATCAAATATTCATTCTAAAATCTTCTTTTCTAAGAGACTAAGTGTCCAAAGGCCAAATTAAGCTCAAACGTCTGCACTGAAGCACATAATTCACAAGGGAGCCACTTTCAAAGATCTGAATCATCATTAATGAGGTATTTCCACAGGCCTCCTGATGTTTGTAGGAAGCTATTGAGATTCAAACAGCCACTGAAAAACACCAAAACTGGCCTTCTATGTATGTGCTGTTACCTTTTGCCATCATACTTGGGGATGAACAAGTCAAAGGACTGGTTGAAAAGGGAAGGAATTTTTCCATAGATATTGTATTATATGTTCTTTTCATGAAGTTGGTGAAAAAGTGATTACATTTGGACAATATGGGGACCCTCAGTCTTCCTATTTCCTAATTAACACAGACTTTGATATCAAGAAGAACATGCCTATAAGGTTTGGTCCTTGGCTTGGTGAGGAAGGCTCTGCCAGTCCTCGGCACTAAAGCTGTACTTGCAAATTGCCCTCACACTAGAGAACCAAGTTTTCCACATCGTACAGTCTGAGTAAGGGCTGGTGGATTTCCTGCCCTCTGTACCAATGGTGTTAACCAAAAATTGCTAACTTCTAGGTTCAAGTCTTGCACAGTGGACAGGCAATCTGAACCACTAACACCTCAGTTTCTTGCTGTCCCAAAGGTTTTGACAGAGAAAAATAATGTTGTGCAGAAGCCTCTGATACAAGATTTGATAATATTAAATGCATGTGATGCCTTTTGGAAGGAATACCTAAAAAAAGAGGGGCATTTTGTCATCTTACATGGATGTCGTGTTTCAACAAGGTCTTTTATTAAAGCTCTTAAATAAATTAACCTGACAAGAAGGTAGATGGCCGGTTCTCAAATAAATGAGTAAGCAGATAAAGCAACAGCAAACAAAAGAGTAGGAGCCAGTGGTCAACTAGTGAAGCAAGTTTACCCCTGAGCCTCAGGGAATTACATGGTGTTCACCCTACTGCTGAATGGTTTGAAAAAGCAAGGCAAAGAACAAGGTGACAGTATAAACACCAAAGGTTCAGAGAGCAAGGGAATGATCTTACAAAAATAAAATCCAGTGAGAGCTAGAGTTAGGATAAACAAAGATACCACACCTAGGTGAGGAAACCTCTGAGCTGCAGGCTGTGGGAACCTGCAGAAACACTGCTGCACACCTGCCTACATTTGATTTGAACTCTTCCCCACACACTCAGTTCTGCCTGCTGTCAGAGAAGGGACACAGGGCAAGCTGACCTAAACTCCCAGTTTATATTTGTCAAAAACTCAGTTTTAGGTTGGACATATATCCTTATGCCCCTCAGCAGAGGGGAGTCACAGAGGTTCTAAGGGCAAACCATGCCTAAGGCATTTAGGTCTTGCCCCAGGGATGTTCATTTGGAGAATGAACACCCACTCTTCAGTTTGCAATGCTTTAATTTTAAATCCAAAGCAGTTCATTCCCATGTGCTCAACTACCATGGAGATTTTGCTGGGATTCTCCTTGCATGTTGTTTTGTGTAAGTTTTGAGATCTTAATTTTAATAGTAAGGCTAAACACTGTTTTCTAATAGAGGACCCATCAGTTTAATGGATACAGCTGCGAATTACAAAGCAGTTGAGTAGTCCTAGTGAGGGTCTGCCACATTTTGAGTAGTATCATGTTCCCTGTCTTGCCAAAGCCAGCTAGCTTACCTACAAGAACAATGCTACAGGGAAGTGTGAAGCAATTAATTTCTTAGAGAATACAGAGATATTAAAACCCCTGAGAACAAAAGATCTGCCCTAGTAAGCTGGTAAAGCTTAGACCCCACGGACTTCGAGAAAGCACTTTTCCAAAATGGCATGTGAATACACAACAAAAAATGAACCTGAATGGCATTTTCACTCGAGCTACTTTCTATTCTTGGCTGCTTTTGTGATTTCTCTTTCCTTTTAGGGAGGTTATGGAGAACTGTGATCAACCATGTGATGTCTGAAGGCTTCAATTGCAAAATGAGTTTTGCTTCATCTTCCCTCAGACTTCTTCAGACTACAGAAGCCAAAGTCTACTTTGAAACGAGAAAAAAGCACACCGAGATTATGGTGCACTCCATCTCTACCTCCGCAACACCTCGAGCAAGACATGACTGCCTATGGGCAGAGGACAGCAAAGCATTTCATCAAATCCCACTCAGCACACAGAAAGTTGTAGTGGAAGGCTGTCAGGGTGAGTTACAGCCAGCCCCCAACACACAGTTACTGGGAGATGGAAACAGCAGAGACCACAGCTCAGACTCCCAACAGCTCACCATCACCACTTCCTGCCATATAAATTCTGAAATGTTTTAGTTGCTCTCTCTCTCTAAAACTTCCTTCCTCAGTCACAAGTTTTCACAACAGGTGGTTAATAAAATTTGTTGTATTAAAACACGAACTAGAATTAAAAACAGGTCATTGTCATGTTTACTTTTAATAAACAATACAGCAAGGAGAAAGAAGAAAAATGGGTTCTACGCCCACAAAGACTCAGTGACCAAAAATCACTGAGTCAAACTCAGACACATTTCCAGGCCCAAAAAAACCCCAAACAAACAAACAAAAAACCCAAACCCCAACAAAGCCAAACCCACAATAACAATGGGTTCTGCTTGGAGGAAAATAAGAAATGCTGAAGTAAGGTCTTACTCAGCTGGGAAAGAGGAGAAGGATGAGACAAAGGGGCTGACCAAGATTTATTCCCAATAACCTCTATTTTATACAACCCATGCTACGAGGAGTCATATATCACTTAATAAAACACTGTGAACTATTCCAGTAACAGTGACTACTCAGTATATTTTTACCATCTTGAGACAGCTTAAGTGCTAAAAAGAAAAACTGCACGGATTTTATCAAGGTTGAAACGCGCGCTTAGAAATCCTCCGCTAAAAAATCGCGTTTCCTTTTGTATTTTCTCTAATATTTTAAGCCACCGAAAAGGAATAGTTGGTCACACACGATAGTTGGCCACAGAGATTTTTACTAGGGTTGCAGCCTAAGTTGTTTATTCTTTCCGACATATGGATCTCAATTTGCATACAGGCATCTCTCCGAGATGATGAAAACGCGGGGTCTCTCTCAGACAAAGCAGGCGAAAAAAAAAAGTGGTCGAGAACAATACAACCCATCTGTCGGAGACAGGCGAGGGGGGGAAAAAAACAACAAAAAAAAAAAAAAAAGGGAAAGAAAAAAAAAACCACACCAAAAACCCCAAACTCTGCTTTCGGAAAGTGGGTTTAGCTCTGCATCTTTTCCTTCCTCCCATCTTAGCAACAGAGCCTGGAGCAGCCAACCAGGCTGGCGCGGGTTACTGCAGTGCATTGCCCGCCAGTAACCGCGCCGGGCTCGCCCGGAGCGGGCATGCGGCACCTCTACCGCAGTGCACCTGCCACGGATGAGGACAGGCTTTTTCCGACTCCTCCAGCAAGGATTAGCAAATAATTTAGGGCAAATCCCTCCCTGCCACCCACCCCCCCCACTCCCCCCCCTCCCCAGCCTCTCTTTTTCATTTGGGTCTTTGGATAACTCCGGAGCGGGGGGTGTTAAATCTTTTAAATGAAGTCACAGAAAGGATGCTGATGCTGATGCTGGGGAAAAAAAAAAAAGCCCCGACTAAATAGGAAGAAATGGGTCTGTCCGAGTGCGTGTACCAGAACTAATTCGTGAGACAGCACCGAGGCAAATCAGTAAAACCCAGGCTGTTCAAATCTCTGCTGATGATTTGACAGCGGGTGAAGTTTCCATCTTATGCAGGGAACAGCATTAACATAATACACAGCCCTCCGAGCTGAAATGCAGGGATCTCGCTGTTCTGATGACACTGTCTCGGACTGTGATGGCCACTTTTCACAGCTCACGAATACCAAACAACCTGCCAAAGACTCCGTGCTTCCCCACCGGACACGAGGGAGCCATCCAGGATAAGCCCAGTCCCTCATTCCTCTCCTTCCACTCCTGAATCTCAAAGCCACGAAACAACAACCTTGACAGAAAAGACAGCACCCCTCCAGCTGACTGCTTCCACAGGGTTTGAGCCATTAGCACAAACCCAAAATAACAAGAAATAGCACAATTTTTCTGCTGACCATGAATTTCTGTATTGGTACTAAACCCACTCCACAGAAGCGCCCGGCTGGATTTTGACCGGCTGAATCCCGCTCCCTCCGAGGTTACTAAAGACCAAATCCTAGCAGAACTTACTGTTGAACGCAGCACAGATGAGTCATTACAGTCCTAAAAATAACAACGGAGAAATTTCCAACTAAAACGTTGCCTAATTAACTATGAATACTGACAAGTGGGGGGGGGGGGGGGGGGAAGGGAAGAAGGAGGAAAAAAAAAAAAGAAATCCCTGAGTTGTTGTGGAGTTTTGAAAGCAAATTTATTACTATTTTCTTCCTGGATGCACTCAAGTTCTATTGGAAGAATATATCCATTTCCATCCTGTATTATAGCAAAACCACCTAGAAACAATAGGAGAAATGTCCTTTGCTGGGTATATAGAACGTATATATCTTTTTTAGGTAAAGCTGAATGAATTTGACCAAGACAGAAAGCTCCAAAGTACTTTTTCTGCCCTCTTTGTATGTAGGCCTATACATAATACATCCCCAAATCACAATTCAGATTACTTTACGGTGCTTTTAACAAAAATAGGAGAAACCTGAAGTCCTGACTTTTCTATGAAATCCTCCTGCAAACAGTTTTCAGGCAGTCCTAGTATTAAAACCTACAAGTCTCTAATTTTTCTATGAACGGGTAAAACCAATCTAGGTTTCTGTGGTTTGCATTTCAAACTGCAGTTTAAACAAACAGCTCAGAAGCCAAGATAAGACCCACTTTCATCTCTTTCTCAAGCCTTACATAAATGGCTCTGTTATGAGACAGTAAAACTTTTGGTCACATTTTGTTCTGGAGCTCTGCAGATCTTGCTATTTCCATATTTAAGGAGCCACACTGGATCTAACATAAGACTCTCATTTTTCTCTTCACCTCCAGGCCAGCTGGCTCCCTTGTCCTAAAAGAAAGGAGAAGGCATTCTTGGACTAACTAATCTTACAACAGTTACTCCAGGAATCCTGCACCTTTCTTAAATAAATCCTGAAACTCGCTGAACCACAGGAAACCCCCAGAACATGCTTGAACACAGACTGAGACATTTTCAGTTATAGAAGATCCTTAACTTCACAAGATCTGGATCAAGTCACTTAAAAATCCTTCAAAACTAAAGAAACAGTTTGACTCTCTCTGTTGACTGGTTACCTAAAAGCTTTATGGGGAAAAATGCCAAAATCATCAGAGACGACCTGAAACTTTTACCTCTGTCAGCTTTTCCAAACTCCCATATAGGAGTAACAACTCCTCCTGAATGGAATGGGTCACATACCATTCCATCAAGCTTTGACCTGCTACCTTCCTTCCCTGTAAATGCCCCTAACCACAAAAGGAATTACACCAGGAATGAATCAGCTTCAGAGTCACACCAATCTTTGCTATGAATTTGATAAAACACCATGAGCAGAGAGGCATTTATCACATAAACCTTAGAATCAAAATGCCCCTCCCTCCTTTATAAGAGAAAAAGAGATTCAATGGATAAATTAGGCATTTAAAGGCTGACACACAAATCAATGAAAAATTCTAATTTGAAGTCTACTACAGCTTATTTAGCTTCTTTCTTGTTGACAAGCAATGCAAATTCACCTTTCTTTGTGCTTTTAATGAAAAGTAAATGACATGACATACCATGAGTTTCATTGTTCTGAACAATCAAGCTAAGTACAGAACACAGTGGCAGCACTACTAATTATTCCTCCTTTTGTTAACCTGGAGCCTAACCTTAACATCATTTTGCAATACCATTTTTACTGAAGGGAGTTGCTCTTTAGCTGAATTCCTCTCCAACACGCTGGCAGGAATAGCTTTGTAAGGAAACTGTGCTTCTGCCTTTGTGATCCAACACTCTTGAAGGGGTTTAACTAATTCATTACAGTCATGGAGAATGACATAGAAATAGTATATTTTTTTTTCCAAGCTCCATTTCAGAATAGAAACACCATTAATTTAAAAGGCACATTTTTGAAACAGCTTCCCTTATCGCTTCTTACCACGACCAGCACTCAAGAACAATGTGAACTGAGACATCTGCCTTTTTTTTTTTTTTTCCCTCAACTTGTGCACACAATTTTACTTCATTTGCATTTCCTGTACTGGACTGTCCTAGTGGTTTCTGCTACTCTTCTCATAAAAAAGTGAATTCAAACACTTCACATCACATCACTGAGAGAGACTTTTAGCACGGGGAACCCACAAGGAGTGTAGAACTATGACCACCACCAGTGTTAGGAGGCCCAATATTGCCCTTCTGTTGAGCAGTGGCAGATTAAAACCCCCTGAAAAGTCCCATTTTCCCACTGGAGGAGAGACCAGTATAAGGCATTTAGAACAGTTTTACATTTAATTCATTCATCTACAAATCAATCAGTGTGAAACAGAGAATATACCAAACTGTACACACAAAAAAAATTTTACTTGCAGAACCACTAAAACAATTCAAGGAATCTGATAGTTTGGGCCTTACCTTCACTGGAGACTATTCAGGCAATTCAATTTTCTTTTCTCTAATGAAAAATCTCTTCTATTAAAACCAATATATTGAGTTTCTTCAGCTGTTCTTTGTAGGTCCCCTGAATAATTTTTTACCCCTCTGACAGACCCTTTTCAGCTTCCCAGTACCTCTATGTATCTGCAGGGCCCAACACTGGGTACAATATCCCAGTTGTACTCTCACTGATGCCAGGAAAGATAACAACTTGGCTCCACCTGGCCATGGCCTCCAAAGGCAGTAGATTATATGGTTTTATCTTACTGGCAATGAGAGCACACTTTGGTTCACAGTCACTTGGCATGGACTGTAGACCTCCCAAAGCTGTTTTAGGTCCTTGTCAAGAAGAAGAATGCCAAGCCCTGCTGGCAGACACAACCTCACAGCCCCTCTGAGGGTGTCCTTGGTGGCCCCAGGAAAGACACATGGTGAGGAGGAGAGAATATGAACCCCTGCACACAGACAGCTAGAAAAGTTTAACCTCCTCTTTCAAACCTAAATGTAGTGACACAGTCATAGCCATATCCTAGAGCTGAATACCTCAACAGGTCATTTTCAGCAGCAGGACATTTTGCCAGGACGTGCCATTCAGTTCAAGCCAAGTCAAGGCATGTCAGCAAATGTGAACAAAGAACCCCTCAATCATTTCTGGCCAGTGAGAAAGACATCCAGTTAGAAATCTCAAGCTTTTAAATCTCACACGAGACATCTTGGCCTTACTCCATTTTGACGTTTGAGTTCATTCTGATAAGATAAAACATAATTTTGAATGCACCGAAGTTGCTGCCAAACCAATTGTTCTCCTATGGACAGCATGGCTCCATGCAATTTTAATAGATAAATAAAAGATGGCCAGTGTGTGTACATACAGTTCTGATGTTGAAAAACCCATTAAAGCATGAAATCTGCAGATCCTTCAACAAATGAATAATTGTATGCATAGGCTGTCCATGTACAGTAGAACTTTCATGGCAACAGCTCCAGTGTTTTTCATACCACACATTTTTAGACCATTAAGGCCTTGATGTTGTGATAACGACACAATTTCCAGACAGCAGCAATGTACTTTGTGAAACAATTTCAAGTGTAATGTTTAAGCCAGTGGATTTATAGATGCAGAGCCTGTGCAGGTATGAAGTATGGCTCAGGTGAGCAGTCCATTGGCAGGGGCTTATCTCTTAAAAGAACTAAAGCACACAACCATACCAGTTTACATTACTGAGAGAGAATTCCTCAAGGAAGAGTAATTATGCCATTTAGTACACAAAATTCTCCCGCAGATTTCAATAGTTTCTCTTGGGCATACTTCTTTTCACTAGCAGGAATTTACTGCACGACCTAGTTTTCCTTTCAGAGATGACTAGTCACATGCACACACAAAACCCAAAAACTCTCTAGGAAACACACGGCTACACAAAGCAAGTGAAGGTATAAAAGGAATGGATGTCAAGCCCAGGAGAAACGACAGAGCCACCTTACATCCACCTTTCAGAGATGGAACTGACCAAGGGCACATAAAGAACAGAGCTGAATATGCCCTTCTTACTCTCAACACTTCTCTTTCTGAAGATGCCCCCAAATATCTGTACCATTTTGTTATGCCCTGTGTTGTAGGCTGTGAGCTCTTTGCTGTGTATATCAGCACAGGAGGTAGCAAAAGAGCATCTTTGTCTTTGACTAAACCTCAGGATTCAGTCCTAGCAAGAGCCAGTGATTCCATCAGTTAAAAGGAATTATAAGCTTAGAGAGATCCCTCGTAGAACACCAAGAGGCACGGATGGGCTGACATTCCTACAGCTCAAAGCATTTATTTCCAAGCTCAGCATTTTAAGAAAATGTTTTTTATCCTGGTGTCAAATGCCTTCTGAAATTCTGAGATACTCGCTGTTCTGAAGGAGTACTGAAAAAAATAACCATTTCACAAAACAGCCAGTTGCAAGAGTAAAAGAAAAAAGCCTCCTCTTTCCCCCCCACCCCCATCTTTAAACTGCTGCATGTTCTACCCACCCTCAACAA
>NW_020884872.1:4085518-4224855 GCF_003945725.1 Corapipo altera | reverse complement strand
CTCAATGTTCACGGCTGGTCTGCGGGGTAGGTAGGAGAAACGGTGAGCCTCTGTCAGAGCATTGTCCACCTTTTTTAAGTGTCCATTCATGAGCCGAATGTCTTGGGTGTCTGTGCCATTGGAGACCACTTCGTCCACCGAAACACACACCGACTTCGGCTCGGCCATGGTGCACCCGGAACTGCTGCCGTTCTGCAGGGAAGATGGAGAAAGTTCAAAGACTTCTGCTTGGAAACACATTTCAAACCCCCCTGCACTAGAAGAATTATGATCTAAATAACACAAGAATCCAGCGCGGTAACGCGCTGAAGGGCGAAAGAGGAATAAAATAAAACAATCTTTTGTTTGTTCTGCCCTAGCATTGATAGAAGAGGTGAAAGAGCTCTTGCAGCCCACAGTTCCTTTAGCACTAGTTTCCCTTCTAGGTCTTGGACCAGATTAATACATTTATAAGTTCAGTTCCCATTGTATTTGGTTTCTCATGCACTCAAAGAATTTGGTTCTAGTTACTCTGATTCCAGGGCTTGTATTGGGACAGAGCCGAAGGGGGAAGGGAGCTGGGTGAACAATTATTTGTGCAGTAAGAGCTCTTGTTCCTCTGGATCAGAATATACTCTGTAAATGTGAAATGCGTTTTATTTCTGCAAATTTTTAAATGTACTATTTTATGCCTTATTTGCTCCTGCACTGATAGTTCTGGAGACTTTGCAACCTGGAACAGTACAATTTCTTTTCTGGAGGTCTTTCAGGAAAGCACAGTGCTTTCCACCCAAAAGCCTTGTGTGCTTTCCTTGCTTGATAGTGATCCCTAATGGAAATCTTATCAGCTACATAAACATATTAAACCCTGCTCCAGTACTTGCACAGCTGACACTGTAAGGTCAACAGTGCTCACAGCCATACCTTTGCTGTGCTTTGCCCATTACAGCACTCAGTGCAATTCCACTTGGCATTTTTTGGACTGAACCCCCTTCTCCTCCTCTCCTGACCTCTCAGGACAAGGGCCTTTCACCTGCCTTTCTCTTCTTTTTTCACTATGCACACAAAATCTGGACTTCTTCCATTCCTTTTACCTTCACAGGTGCCTTGCATCAATATCAACAGAATGTGCGTAAGGTCAAAAGCAAAACACTCATGAATTTTCTTCAGCTGAACATACTTTTGAAGAGTTCAGAGGCTGTTCACTGTCATCTGTTGTTTGGAGGGTGTCATAAGCAGGGCCCAACATCTGCACAGTTGTCTATTAGAAAATTCAGTATTTTTAATGCGGATCTGTATTGGAAAAGATTTCTGTAGTTGGCCAGGATTTCCATGTTGACCCATCTGCCCAACAATCTACATATCCCCAAAGGTATCTCTTGGAAATCATACGTGCTGCACTACTTTTCAAGGCACTGGTGTTGGACACCCCCAAACAGAGCTGCAGGTCCTGCCACTGTTTCCCCCTATTTGTCCTCCAATGCAACTAAGAAGTCACATTGCCTCCTCTTCCCTGTGCCACTTCCATCCTCTCCCTCATGGTTTCTGGTCTTCCCATTTATGCTGCAAAAGCAGTGCAGCTCAGATCAGTCAACTTGTCATGAATGCTGATGAAAACATTAAAAAACAAACAGTCCTACATAATCACTGATGAAAAAAAGTAGTTCTACATAACCACTCTGCAGTTAGTGTCTTCACATTCTTCATGCACAAGCACCAAGTTCTGGATGTAAAAATCAGCTCTGCTTAACACATTTTCCCAAGGAAAAGATTTTAGCTGTGCTCTCAACTTACTCAAAGGTCAGGTATCCAGTAACACTTACTCTCAATTTCTTAAACAGTTGACTGCAATGGTATGTAATTTGAACATAACAAGAGTAACGTGAAACATCTCAGAACTCAACAATTAAAGCAAAGAAACCTCCCTTTTCCCTAAAAACTAAGAGAAGGTGAGTTAACAATATTCTTCCCTGAATGTTTCCAAGGCTTACTTTGGCACTCACAAGCTGTTTTGTTCAGAGGAGCCACTGAGCACCTTCACGCATCAGAGGCAACACCCAAAAACTAACTCTCAAGGAGCAGGTCACCTTGATTATTCAGGTGACAGTCAGAACTCCTCCAGTTTAGATCAATTCAAACACAAGCATCCTTTGGATAAGCTCCTTGTCTCTGACTATTTAATCATCCGGGAGTACGAAGCCAGAGGCTTTTGCTACCGGGACAATAAACAATTTCAATCACTCGGTGGACAGAAATGACTGTTGTCAGCAGCCTTTTGTCACACAACTGCCTCCTCTCCAGGGACCACCTGCTCCGGGTGAGGGTCCCCCGAGCACCTGGCACGGCACCAGGGGCTCCCAATCGCTTGGAAAGAGACGGGCAACTCCCGTGGCCACGACATCCACGGACTTACCCGAGCCCTTCGTTAAGGCACAGACACACCTGAACCCTCCGTATGCCCCAAACACCTGAACCCTCCGAATGCCCCAAACACCTGCAGACGGCTGTGATGCTACAGCCCCGCATCCCCGACCCCTGCGCTCCAGGCACGCCGAGAGCGGCTGCTCCCCGCGTCCCCGCTCACCTCTCCGCTGCTTTTACACAGTTTTGGTTATTTCCCATGTAGTTTCGCGTCTCCCGTGAGGGGCCGGGCCGCTCGGGGCGCCCGGCGGGGACGGCAGCGCCCGCCCGGTCCCGGCGGCAGGAGGGACCCGGGGGCTCTGCCCGCCCCGTCCCCCGCGGGCACCGCGCGTTATGCAAAGGTTACGGTCCCTCCGCAAATCCTCCGGGAAGCCGGCGGGGCGCAGCGGCGCAGGGAGCATGCTCGGCGATAATCCCCCCCGCCTTAGCTACAGACAGAGGTAACCAGCGGTCAAGTCCCGCCGTGCGCCGCCGGCCCCTCGCACACCCGCATCCCCGGTGCATCCCGCACCGCGCATCCTGCATCCCGCATCCCGCACGGGGACCCACCCGCCGGCCCCGCTTGCCACTCGGGGAGCGTCTCAGGAAGCGACTCGGGGATCGCCCCGCGGACCCCTCGCTTAATCCCCCCCCCCCCCCCAAACCCCGCACCCCTCGACCCCTGCCCGCTCCTCGGAGGGAGAGAGGGCAGGGCGAGCCTTACCAAAGCGCTGCCCAGGGAGAAAGCCGCCATCAGACATGCCATGTGTCCCTCTGCCCGCCCGGCTGCCGGCGGAGGAGCCCTCGAGTGCCGCCTCTCCGCCCCGACTGGCTGCGGGAGGCGGGCAGGGATGGGGATGGGGATGGAGCCGCCTCCGTCCCGGACCGCCCCCGCCGCGGGGATGGGGACAGCCGGGGGGTCGGGGAGCTCCACCGCCCTGGAGAGGGTGGGCAGCGCGTCCACATCCAGCGTGTCCCCATCCAGCGTGTCCCCATCCCGCGGAAGGACGTGGCTGTCCCTCAACCCAAACACGCGGCAGACAATTGTGCAGGGGGCTGCGGACCGAAGGTCGCTCGCCGGGACATGGGAAGCTCATGACAGGCACCGGTCGCCCTCTGCCCGGCTTCCCGATGGGCTCCCGGAGGGGACAGGGATGGCATTCCCTGAGGAAAGGGGTTTCGAAGCACCGTCTAATTGCGCCCTGTGCCGACCCGCCCGGGGATGAGGACGAGATGGGTCTTCTGACCCTGGGACTCGCACACCATTGATTTACAAGCGAGCCATTGGGGTTCAGAAATGGAGAGGGAGGAAAGTTGTCACTGAGTTACAGTCCTTGTTCGTTTATTCCTCAAATCAAAGACCTGCATTTCGTCAGGGTCACACAGTCACAGAATGGGTCAGATTGGAAGGGAGCACAGTGGGTCATCTGGTCCAGCCTTCCTGCCTAAGCAGGGTCATCTCAGAGCATATGGCACAGGATTGTGTCCAGACGATTCTGGAATCTCTCCAGTGAGGGAAACTCCACATCCCCTCTGGACAATCTGTTCCAGTGTTTGGTCACTGCACAGGAACGAAGTTCTTCCTCATATCCAGGTGGGACTTCCTGGGCATCAGTTTCTGCCCATTGCCTCCTGTCCTATTGCTTGGAACCACTGAGAAGAACCATCCTCTGACATGCCCTTCAAATACTTATAAAGAGAGGTCCTGCCATTAGGGCTGTGGTGGCACTGCTGGTTTGAATCTAGACCCGTGACTGTGTTTTGATTTAGATTCACTAGCCATGCTGCCTGTTGGCAGAAGGCTCTGCCCAACCACTTCACCAAGAATCCAGGTACTGGAAGACCCACCAACCCTCTGAGTGCCCCCATACCTGCTGGGCCTGCTTTTGGGGTGTGTTAAGACTTTCTCTTAATTCCTCTGGAAGTAGCAGCAAGAGGGAATAAATTATAGCAGGTTGTCTGAGAACTGGATTCAAAGCATCTACGAAACATTATGTACACGAGTTTATAATCTGTGAGGAATCTCCCAAGCAGGGATCTTGCCATAATGCTTCGTACTCGTGTAGCATTGTACAGACACGGCAGTAATCTTCACAAAGCCCCTGGAGGGTAGGTAAGTATTTTATCCTTGCTGAGCTGTGGAGGGGTGTTTACTGCAGGGAGGCAACTGCTGCACAGAACATCTGTGCCAGGTCAGATGGGGCCCATCTCCTGCAGTACCCTCCCTCCTGACAGTGGCCGGGAGATGGATGCTCAAACAAGTGCTTAAGCACAGGGCTGGCTTGTATCAAATCTCTCCCTGACACTCTCACAGCCTACAGCCCTTTTTGGCTCAAGGATTTTTTGATGTGATTGTCCCTCCTGAATGTGTTAATAACCCTCAGTATCCCTTCCATGAGACAAGGCTCCCCCTTGGAAACACAGAAACTTTTATCATCCACTACAATCTATTGTCAAGGAATAGTGTGGAGACTTACTAAGCCTTGGATTCAGTCCCTAGATGTTGCAGAATGTTATTTACTTATAACTTGTGAACTGATGAAGAAATATCTACCTGCTGTGGAATACCACACCAAACATGGATGGGCCCACCCAGAAGTCCTCACTGAAGGCTTAAACTGTGTTTGAGTAGAAATTTCAAAGATGATTATCTCCTAATATTAGGAATAAAGAGAAATTATGGTGCATTCTTCCAGTGAGGGTCCGGGGTCTTAATTATCTTGATTTGGACCATGTGTATAGTACCTAAAATTTATTCAAGATTGTATCTTGTATTTTCCCCTAGAAACATTGAGAAAGCTGCTTTATCTCCCTACAGGACCTGAGAAGGGCTGTGAAATACCAATATATATACTTAAGACATTTAGAGGGTAAAACATTATTATTTAACTGTGAGGTGGAACTAGATACAGAGAGAGGAAATGTACAGTACTGAGATCTGCTGCACAAACAAAAGTTTCAGCTCTGTCTGTAAGCAGTTTGTGGTCCTAAGGTCCTGCCTTCCACAAAAGTTTATCCTGGGCAAGAACACACGATCAGATCCTCAGGACTTATTTTCATCATGGTGGCTGCAGTATCAGTATCTACGGGAGCTTCTTGTAAAACACAGAGACATAAAACAGGTTTATCAGAAACCAAGTTCTATTTGGTATTTTGGTATCTATTTTGATACCACACAGGGAAAAAAAAAGGATTACATAAGATGAAGCATGCTAAAAATAGCCATCTCCTGCATTCCTACATTCCCTCATTAACTCTTCCATTAACTTTACAGGTGATCCCCTTGTCCCTGCAGACAAAAAGATCAAGAACACAACTCTGTGGGAAAAAAAAAAAAAAGGAGAGATATAAAACAGTGTTTTAAAAAAAAATTCAGGGAAAAAAAAAAAAGAGAGAGAAATTACAAATGAAGGTGAGAAAAAGCAGGCAGGGACAAAACTGAACTCCTAAAATAGATGAGGAAATAGTAGTAGCTTCCAGGGTTTACAGCAAGATAAGCATTACAGGCAGTAGATTGGTGCAGCCCACAGGAAAGGAAAAGAACATTGCAAGCAGAAATGCACTGGGAAGGGCAGGCAAAAGTGGAAATGCACCAACAGCAAGAGAGGGCAGATTCACAGCAGAGCCACAGGAGGCATTTTAGTGCAGCACTGATGGCTCTGGTGTCTCCACAAGAACTAGTTCATGTATAGAAGTGCTACAGCCCGGGGAAATGCAGAGGCCAGTGTGGACTTCACTGCTGAGATAGAATGTGTAGAGAAAGTTCAACCAAGAAGTGTGGGAGAGGCAGATGAGAAAAAGAAAGTTAAAGC
The DNA here is from genome assembly GCF_003945725.1 of Corapipo altera. Lineage (NCBI taxonomy): Eukaryota > Metazoa > Chordata > Aves > Passeriformes > Pipridae > Corapipo > Corapipo altera. The sequence continues at coordinate 4,218,664 of NW_020884872.1, read as the reverse complement.
TGTAAAAGGCAAAATGTTTTAAACTGGATTTTCATTAAAAACATGCCTCAACTTTAATAATTTGCAACTTGCTGTTAATTTAAGCTGGTCTGGGCAGAGTTTAAGAAAGTCTATGGAAAATATTCAAGGATAAATCTGCATAAAAAGTCAAGCTGAGAGCACAAAGAAACAGCCTATTGTGAAATTCTCATGCAATTATTTGCCTAAATAAAAGCCCAACAACAGCAGTTTATCCTGGAGTGTCATTTTGCCATACTGGTTTGGATTGTTTCTGAACTAAGTTTCTGAGCTTCTTCTTATACCCTGCCCCAATTATTTCCATAAGTTTAGGGAAATAAAAGTGGAAAGAATATAGGTTTGAACAGCCTAAAGATGAAGTTTAAAAATTTTCATGGTCTAATCCTGAGCAAGGCTGAGGCCCTGGGTTCCTGGCAACTGGTAGCTGTGGATCTGCATTGTCCTTTGAAAAAAAGGACAGAGGAAAGGAAAGTACAGTGAGGAAAACAAATCATTATCTTTCTGGAAGAGAGTAGTTTTAACTAGAGAAATTTTCTCCTTATCCTGGAGAATTTGACTGGCTTTCCTGAGGGGAAGTCTGCACTCTGCTCTGTCTCCTTGCCTTCTGCTGCTGTGGGGCTTCAGCTTCCTCTTGGGCACAAGGCTCAGATCCTTCACAGTTTTGTGTTGCACTGGCAGAGATGTGCTGGGGAGGTCCTGCATGGTGTCCCCACCACCTGTGGCCTTGGCAGATCCACATTCCAGCCAACTGGGGTAAATGTTCAGTCCAGTCTCTTCATACTTCTGTGATGGGTCCCAGTGTCCCATGAGCTCTCTGGGAAGGGAAGCCATGACAGCAACTGGATGGGATTGAATCCATGACCTCGGAATTCTTAGCACTGTGTTCCAAGCAACTGAGCTAAATGCTCAGCCCCATTCCCTGTGGTCTCCCTACATCTATGTGATGATTCCCAGGGATGGCTCCCAGTGTCCCACAGGCTCACTGCTCAAGGCACCACAGAGGGACAAGGCCTGGCTCTGCCTGTCCTGTCTGTGGTTCCCCTGCATCTGCCCAAGGTCCACCTGTGGGAAGAGGTGGAATGGGATGGAAGAATGGGATGAGGTAGCTGCCTTGGCACAGCACCCAGGCAGCTCCATGAGGACACATGGAGAATGGAGCCCACGCTGGAGCAGGTTTCCTGTAGGACTTGTGACCCTGGGGGGGACCCATGCTGTGCCTGAAGGACTGCACCCCATGGGAAGGGACCCACGTGGCAGCAGTTTGTGGAGAACTGTTGCCCATGGGATGGAGTCACATTGGAGAAGTTCGTGGAGAACCATCTCCCATGGGAAGGACCCCGGCCTGGAGCAGGGGAAGGGCTCCTCTCCCTGAGCAGTGGTAGGAAAAATGTGTGATGAACTGACCGTGATCCCCATCCCCCTGCCCTGCTGTTGGGGGGGAGGTAGAGCTGGAAAGGAGGGAAATGTGGGAGGAAGGTGTTTTTAAGATCTGCTTTTTCTTATCTTTATCATGCTCTGATTTTTTTAGTAATAAATTCAGTTAATATCCCCAAGTTAAGTCTGTTCTGCCCATGACAGCATTCAGTGAGTGATGTCTCCCTGTCCTTATCTCAGCTCTTGAGCCTTTGTTATATTTTCTCTGTCACCTGAATTGCTTGTTACATCCATGATGGGAGACTGTCTTGCATTCCACCTCCATATTCTCTATTTTTATTTAGTAATACATATTCATAAGGTTACCTGGCATGTTCTGTCATGAAATTCTGCTTTCAAATAGTTATGCTCCTGTTCAGCTTCAGCCACTGGATCTGAAATGTTCTGTCTTGGGTTTCTTGGGGAAAGAATCTTCAAACAGGATAAAATCATATTGGAGACCAAAATAGAAGGAGAGTCAGATATTTTTCCCCCATATTTTATAACCATCATTTGAGAAACTGTCTATGGCATAAATTGTGATGTGACACTGTGGCTCTTGAAAAACCTCTTGAAAGACAGTTTGGCCAAATTACAGACTTTTTAAGGGGGGAAAAAACGGTGTGAGGTAGAGTATAACTTCACATACTTATAACAAAGTCTCGTAATGGTTAAAAGAGATTGTCTACCCTGAGTGTGCTTTGATTCTGCCTTTTATAATTTCAAAGTTACCTTCCCTAGAAGATTTGATTTCACAGCTGCATCCCTTCTTGTTGTTTCCCTTTCCTATTTATTGGAAAAACAGTCATAACCCCTTCTCAGTTTTGTCACGTCTTTTTGCACATGACATTAATACCTCCCTATCCATACTGGAAATATCCACATAATGCTATTTGAGAAGAATGTTATCAGTCAGTTTAAACAGATCTGCCTTCAGATTTATTTAATATTTAAGAACATAATCAGTCATTCCTTTCAGGTTAGGTATACTCTGTATAATGGGTGGGATTTGTCCCTAATTTTAGCTGCCTAGAAAATTGGCACCTGAGCTAGTCATGAAAATTCTCTTTCAGTCAGTGGAGAGAAATGGGCATCCCCAAAAGGAAATCCAGGCTTTCCTTCTTAAATATTCCCCTTGATTTGGGATAGATTCCTGGTCCATCTTGGCTTCCCTGGAATCTGGGGAGGGCTCCAGACACCTGACTTGGAATAGCCATGGCCAGTGTTACAGAGACAGATGCCACCTAAGCTGTGTCCTTACACCACTTTTGTCTCCAACTGACATTTCCAGATATAACACAAGAGGCTTCACGTGTTTATTTTACATAAGATTTTACCTGTATTTTTACATCTGGGTGCTGAAATGTCCCTCTCCCAAGACCCAAAGACAAGAAATTCAAGAGCAAAATACCAACCTATTGCAGTTCACGTCTGTGGCTACCCTCTGTGGTACTCATGGCAATCAGTAGGGTGTACAGCCCTCCCCTTGATGCAGGGGAGTTATTTGTCTGAACATCAAGCAAACTGAAAAGAGGTAGCACTGGAAAGAAGTAATACTAGGTGCAGTGGCTTGGCTTAGCTCTGCAAGAGATGGTGGCTCATTAGTCTGTATCTAAGTAGCCCTCAGTCGCCAGGTGATCCCAAGACACACTAAGAGAGAGAAAGAAAACGCACTGTCAGACTTCCTGCTCCAACAAATAGAGTTCTTTTGTCAGAGATTGAACATAATTTATATGAACTCACTAATTTCAGTTGATGAAAACAGAGCACGCTCGCAGCAAGTTTACTTTTCCCACAGTTATCGTGAAAGGAAAAATAGCAAATTTTTCTGCTGTGCACAGATCATGCTGGGAGAAGACAAGGGCTGTGGGGAAAGGGTCCTCAGCACAGGGGCTATTTCCGACATATTTCTGCATTCCTACAGTGCAGGCCCCCTCAAATCATACTGCACTTGTTCTAAGCAGGCACAGGTGCACATTGCTCAGAGTAATGACTGAACAGCTGGATTTCAGGCATCATGTCTCCCCAGACTCCACCTTCCCAGGCTGTAGCCTCAAGGTCTGAGCAGAAGGGAGCAAGTGATAACACTATCACTCGTGCAGTGATAGCCAAGGGGAAAACACTCAGCAAACCTGTCACGAGCAGATTAGGTGAAGAAAATAAATATTTTCCCGGTCTGATGAAAAGGCTGCAGTCTCGATTCACAAGGCAATGTGAAAATTAGATATGGCACCAATCTTCTGAAATCCTCTGGCTTATCCTCCCTGTGCAGTGCCAAGGGACAGAGTTAAGTACCTGGAAAAGGGATGCAGAAGGAAATGCCAAGATTACCCAGGGGACTTGACTTGGAGTTAACACCTGTTTCCAAAGGGGATTCTCAGCCATGACACAAACTCATGTTTTTCTCATAGAAAGCTGCAAGCAGCACCTATCCCACAGCACCCAACAGCCCTGCCCTGAGCACTCATCCTGCAGCTGGAAAGTGAATTTCAAATTCAGTCTCTGCTTGGTTTCCAGAAAGGTTTTGGACATGCCTGGTGGGACAGGACAAGGTCTGAGTCACTGCTAGCAAGTGCTCTATGGGGAAAGTTTTGCATGTCTCTCCCTTCAGAGTTGTTCTGCTTTGAAAATGCAACTCAACACCAAGTGGGGAAGGGATGTGAATGCCGGCTTCCTCTTTGTTTCTGTGTGAAGTGAAACAGCTTCGTGAAGTTCAGGGTTTCACCACAGGATATGCAGCTCTTCTAGAAAGGGCAGGAAACTCTAAATAACCCTACCAGTTCTAGGTTCAGTGGAGCAGTGACTGTGCCTGCCAGATGGGTGCTCTGACCATCCACATCAGAAGGAAAAACAGTCCTTTTCCCAACCTGTTGGCAAGGTACAGGTGGTTTTGTACATGACTGGCAGCAGAACCGCAGAAGATTTGGGATTTTAGACTCTTTCTGAGGCTCAGTGGAGAAAATCTGATTATTCTCCACAACAAAGCCATCTGGCACATCTCAAAGATCATTTTGTAAGCCTCCCTCAGTGCTCCCTGCAGATGTATACATTTATTTCCTGAAGAACTGAAGTCCCTGGAAGATAATGACCACGATCACCAGGCAACAAAATCAGCCTGTTGGAGTTTCAGTCTTAAGGGGAAGTTGCATATTCTGCTTTAGCTGAGGGGAAGAAAGCTGCAAACCCTCTCAAAACTGTAGTTAGCAACTAGGCTTTGGAAAAGTTGTCCCACTCTCTCCTTCCAGGAGCCCACACGAGACTGACAGGAGAATGAAGCACTAACTAACTTTTATCAACCAGCTCCCAGGACTGTGTGCAGAAAGGAACATAGCAGGAGCTGGTAAGCTTAGTACACATGTGTTTACTTGTACTTGGTAGTGCTTTTGTCCAAAATTCCATCTAGGAACAGGAAATGAGTGTGATGCACTCTGCAAAAGGTGCCTGGTCAGCAGGAAGCCTCCCAAGGAAGCAGAGCTGTGAGGGAGCCAACCTGCAAACCCTGGGCTACTCTCAAATTTGTCATGGTTATTGCAGCGACAGTCTGTCAGTTTGGAGAGATGAGTTCCTTGGAGTCCCTGGCACAGCTGATAGAGGCTTGAGACTGGCAAGTTTGGAACCCTGCAAATGATTTCTCACTGTCACAAACCTCACAGCCATGGAATTCAGCAGTGCCTGACTTCCTTGGTCAGTCCACAGGCCTGACATGAAAGCCTTTGACGATGAGCTTTTCCTAATTCACACCTATTTGGCCATTGATAGGCTGGTGCATGTCAGACTAAGAGGCCATATCTGCTGTAATCCAGTCCCTGGAATCTCACCAGTCCCTCATCCATGCAGTTACCCTGTGTGGGAGTCAGCAATGTTCCATCCTCTCCTGGACAGCTATCCTGGCTTTATTTTGAGGTATCAAATCAAAGAAGAGCAAGGTTTCCTTTGATAGTTTTTTCTCCCCCAATTTGTCATTTACCGTAAAATAATCTGTGGCGTATTTACATATCTACTCCAGTTCCCAGCTATTTGTTTACATGTGTATTTAACCACATTAAAAAGCCCTTTACAGCTTGGTACTTTTCCCTTCCCTGGTTCCAAGTAAGTAAATACTTCACAATAACAATAATAAAGACATAATCAAGTTGTGTCCAATCTTCTTTTTTTTATTAGCTACATGTACTGAACCCTTTAGGGCTCCCTCTAAGGCAGTTTCTCCTGCCATCTAATCATGTGTGGTTCCTTTTTTGTGCATTTCCAGCCCTTCTTTAGAGTAGTTGATGCCAAAACCTGATGTAGCATTTCAGTGTTGATCCCACTAATGCCATGCTCAGAGTTAACATTACCCTGCTTCTGCCCTGCTTGTGCACTGTTAATCCAAGCATCCCATTAACCTTTTTCGGCCACTGTGGGAGCTCGTGCTGACCTGCTTATCCTCCCACTGCCAAATCCTTTTCTGAATCCATCCCTGCTGGGATACAGCATCCTGTTCTGTAGACATGGCCTTCATTCCTTGTTCCTAAAAGTGCATTTGTGCAGTCAGCTACTTAAATACTTTTCACTTAAGTGTGTCAAGCTTATCAAGAAGTCAAGATCATTGCATGCAACCACTGAGCCTCTTTGTTTACCATTCTGCATAAGTCACACACCCTAATCAGTGGAGGAGTTATATTTGCTTCCAAATCACCGATTCAAATATTTAATCACTTCAGGTCTATCACTACCTACAGTGTGATCTTAATCAAAACATGCCCATTTAGAAGTTTCCCCAGTGATAACTGCCTTGAGGTATTTAGTTTACCCGTTGCTAAACTGTTTCTGTTATTTTATGATATTGCACAGAATTGGACAGATTGTCATAGGATGCTAAGTTAAACCTCACCAGAATGTAGCTATATCATATGTAAACATGCATATATTTTCATAATTTGGTTTCGTACCTGCTCATAGAAAAGGTCTGGCCTGGCTTGGGGAGACTCAGGAAAGGACAATCTTCTCAACACATGGCATTACTCATTTGTTTGATAGTGTAGTTCATTATAAAAGCCATTCTGGTTTTTTGCCTTGATCTGATGACCCCAATCTAATACCACCATTGCTCCAGCCTTTTCTGAATTCTGGTGCAACATTTTTACGAATGGTATTTCCTCAGGAATCCAAATTTTATTCAACATGTTCAAGGTTTTCTGTAGACATATTTTTAGCAGTCACAACTGTAAACTACCCAGGCCATTGACTTACAAGTTTACAAGTGCTATGTAACATCATCTTCATCCTAAGGGTCTGAAAAGCACTTCTTTGTCTTCACTGATTTACTCACACCGTGCAGTTCCTTTCCAAGTTTTATTAAATTACTGTGCTATTTTCTGCATTGCTATGAGTCATGTCAGGTTCAGAGTGGGTCTGTCCCATATACAGAGCACTGCTGGGACTTGATTCCTGTTGCCTTACTTGTAATCCAGGCTGGGGGATGAACAGACCAAGAGCAGCCCTGGTGGAATGACTTGGCAGTGCTGGGGGGTGAGAGGCTGGACATATCCCAGCCATGAGCTCTGGGAGCCCAGACCCCCACGTGTCCTGGGATGCATCCAAAGCAGCATGGGTCGAAGGTGTGGAGGGGATTCTGCCCCTCTGCCCCCTCAGGTGAGACCCTACCTGCAGAGCTGCCTCCAGCCCTGGGATCCCCAGCACAGGAAGGACGTGGAGCTTCTGGAGTGAGTCCAGAGGAGGCACCAAGAGGATCTGAGGGATGGAGCAGCTCTGCTGGGAGGAAAGGCTGAGAGAATTGGGATTGTTCATCCTGGAAAAAAGAAGTCTTGGGATGACCAAATTGTGGCCTTGAAGGGAGCCACATGATAGATGGAAAAAGACTATTTTCAAGAGCGTGAAGTGACCGGACAAGAGGGGAAGGCTTCAAACTGAAAGAGAGAAGGTTAGATTAGGTATTAGGAAGAAATTCTTCCCTGTGAGGGTGGGGAGGCCCTGGCACAGGTTGCCCAAAGAAGCTGTCGCTGCCCCATCCCTGGAAGTGTTCAAGACCAGGCTGGATGGGGCCCTGAGCAGACTGGTGGAGTTAAAGCTGTCCCTGCCCATGGCAGGGTGGTTGGAACTGGATGATCTTTAAGGTTCTTCTCAACCCAAACCATCCTCTCCTCTCCTTTCCTCTCCATGCATGTGTAAGCCCATGGTGTATCACACACTCCATGCCAACAGGCCATGTTGTTAAGGGCAAGAGCACACACGAGGGGATCCCAAACTAACACAGAAATTCCTCAAACTTGGCTCAGACAACTGTTATGTGTAGAGGAGGACAGGTCCAATAGCCATGACCCGTTACCCCACAATGGATCATTTTGTTCAAGATACTTTTATTATTATTTTACTCCATGGCATCCTTTTATTCAAGACATACTTCCACTTTTGTAAACCCTGCTAGCTTCTTGCTGGGAAAGGAAGAAGATGAGGAGGAGAAGATGGTTAGGGAAAGAAGGAGCCTTCAGGTAAGTCATGGCTGGAAGTTTTCACTGCTGAGCCCCCCACCCAACCTTACTGGCACAGTGGATTGAAGGCCAGAACCTGCAGCCTCCTTGGCCAGTTTGAGCTGACAGAAAACCCAGCAGGATCCTACAGAGCCTTTTGACTTCGGCAGTTTTCCAGGGTAATGTTTTTGGCCTGAAAAAAATGACAACTAGTTTTGGACTCTGAGTCTGTACCAGAGGTAATTCCAAAACTGAGTAGCCATTTCACTCTCTTTTAAGCCCCTCAAGTTCCCCAGCTCTTTTAAGAGCTGAGTAGTCCCCCCCTAAAAAATAAGTAAATCACTATATGTGGTGATTGGAACCTTAATGAAAGAAAGACTAATTAAAATCATAATGAAACAATTACAGACTGCATTGTACAATGTAGAGAATGAAGAGGGAGGCTGTTCCCAGCTACCCATGGAGAGATCATTTAATAGAAGAGAATGAGACAGAGACAACTGCAGTATAAGCTGCAGGACAAAGCAGGAAAATCCATTTCCTCATATTTAAGATATCAGTCTCTTCTGACCGTTGCACAAGCTGAACAGAATCAGATTCCCCTTTACAGTGACCCAAGAGCTTCCTTTGGCACTGACAGCCTAGACCATATTTTCCTGTGAGTGAACTGTAAATACCTTGCACGCATTTGCACCATCACATTGCTAAAGGCATTAAGGACAACCCAAACACAGAGTTGCTACAGCAAAGCAGGAACCAGTTACTGGCATGAGAGCGAACAACTCGAAGAAAAATGAGTTTTCAAGCATGGTATAAAAATGCAAATTCGTTCTCTCTTCTGACTAAGTTTTTCAGCATTTTTTTGCCAGAATTGAGGAAATTTTTCAGAGAGCAGTGGGAGCACTCTTATTATTAATAACAGGCCAACCACAGGCCTTTGTGCCTACATAAAGCATAAAAGAAAACCAAGAGGAGGAGGGGTTTATCTGGTTTCCATCACAGTATCAGATGAGACACTGGCTGCTGCTGGCTGCCTGTCTGAGGCAGGCAGGATGCTGGCAGTGAGAATCAGAACAGGTGTCTCCTGTCAGACCTGCACAGTCATAACATGTCCCTGCTTTCTCCCTGCTCCAAGGGCTCCATGTAGGAGGCACAACACATTCACAAGGCTGGGCAATGGTCTCCCCTGAAGGATTGAGGCAGTCACAACTCCCCTTAGCTAGTTTTCTTACCTCTACCTGTCTGCACTAAGTTAGCCTTAAAGGAATTTTCAGCTTATCCTTGCTTTAATCCTTTCTTTCTGTCTTCCTCACTCCTCCTACATAATCTGCACACACACATTCCTTTGTTAGCTCCTGGGCTGCCCAGTCTTTGCTGAAACACAAGACCTGGCTGCTGCTCTACATGCAGTGGGGACAAGGGCACGTGCAACAGTGCCTCTTCTGTAACATGTGTGTGTTGGGGTCGAGATGCATTCTGACAGGCATGGTGAGAGGGATATGGGATGGAAAGACAAAAGGGATGTATGTCCCATCCCACATGTCTTCCCCTATGGCCAAAGTCCTGTTAGTGACACCCATCCCTGTTATACAGTTATTCAGGACTAGAGTGTGCAGCCTCAAGCTGCACCACGGGAGGTTCAGGTTGGACATCAGGAGGAATTTCTTCATGAGAAATGTTGACAAGCGTTGGGAGGGACTGCTCAGGGAGGTGGTGGAGTTGCCACCCCTGGGAGTGTTCAAGAAATGACTGGATGTGGCACTCAGTGCTCTGGTCTAGTTGACAGTATTGCATTTGGTCATAGCTTGGACTCCATGATCTTGGAGGCCTTTTCCAAACTAAATGATTCTGTGATTCCATGATACTCCAAACAAAGAGGGGAGGAAAAACACTAGTCATGAAAGGCGCTGAGGTAAGTAGACCCTAGGGGCCATTATTGGCAACATCCTTAAAAAGAGAGAAAAATTCTTGTGCCAGCTGTGTTCTTGCAGAGCCATGATCTCCCAGGTATGTGCTGCTGCTGCTGCAGAACTCTCCAAGTTTGCAAAGATTGCTGCTCTGTCTCCATCACCCCATATAATGCCCTTCCCAGATCTATAATGCCACAGATCTCCTGACCCACCCCACCAAGTGTTGGCATGATGGACAAAGCTGGTGCCTCCTTCCAAGTCATGAAAGTTGGGGAGAGAGGCTTTTTCTGAGGCCCTACAGCTGTCCTGTAACAGGGGTGTCTATGACTTAGTGTTGCTCTAGGCTCCCTTCAGAGTCAGTGGAGGGAAACAGCCATTTCTGAGTGATTTCATCTCATCTGAAGCAGACACCTGAAGCAGGGCAGATGAATTATGTCCTGAAGGTGCTCATTTTCCTCTGTTGACAGCAGAGGCCAGCCTGAAGCATGACAGATGGGCTCACCCCTGCCACAACATCACACAGAAAATACAGCTGCGCCTCTGGGAAGGGACAAAGCTGTGATTCCTGCTCCTTCCTCCTGGACAATCCTGCTGGGTGGCAGCACCCATCCCCACCCCTGGCCAAGGATGAGAGTCCTTCCTGAGTCCACTTATGGAATGACAGAAAGAAGAGCAAAGAGATTATATCCACCCATCCCTTTGGCCCTGCAGGGCTATTCACTAGTGAGTAGCTATAGGCTTATGGCAAATTACCTGCCCTATAAACTGAGCAATCCAGCAGTGACACACCCAGGGCCTCCTGTTGCCATCTATTACCAATCATGCGTTCTTATTTCCTTGTTCCAGGGTGAATTCAGCGGGTACCAGTCATGGATTTAGGCTCCATTCAGCAGAATTGAATAAAAAGGCTCTTCCCCTTAAATACCAATTAGTATTTGATAACTACTGGCACCATATTCAGGCTCTTGTATGTGATGCTCAAGCTCACTGATAGCTGGCACTCTGGAGCTATCCCTTTCCTCAGACAAGAGGAATGATTAGACATGTGAAATGACCTTAGTGATAGTCAGGGAAAATGACAGTTGGACTATCACATTTTTTAATTAGCTGAAAGCTAATATTTAATTACATTTGTGATTCATCGGGTGGTTCTTTACACAGATAATTTGGCCATGCTTGTGAAATTTTATCTTTTCCTTTTAATAATAATTTACTTAAGTTGCTGATTTGGTGAATTCAATGTGAAAAATTTCCACAAGAAACAACTGAAGAAAATAAAGAGTCTGTACTCTGCTTAAACTTTCTGATTATGAGAAGGCAAATCAAATTAGGATTTTTAATTTACTTCATGGACAATTGGCCTTTTAATCAGTTGAAAGGTGTGTTTATTGTTGCGACGAGATGAATAAAAGTTTAGGAGCTGCTGTCGACACCAGACCACGGCGATAACAAAGTGGTTTTGGCAAAGTATAACAAACACGTTAATCCCTTGCCTGAGGGGAGAGTCAGGTGACAGGTCCCGGTTCCCTGACTCCCTGCGTTGGGATGTTCTCACTTCACCTTGCGCCAACCCGGGACACACAAAACCAAGTGGAAGAGGAATTTTGTGGAGGAAAAACAAAACCATTTTCTTCCAGTGTTTCCTCGGGGTTCAGGGCTGTGCTTTAAGCTGGTGTTTAGGCGCTTTAGAGACAGGTAGGGTCACACCGAGATCCCACAGACACCTTTATCCCTTCCTTTTTTGGCTGTAATTCCCGCATGAGCTTAACTGCGGGTGTAACCAGGGAGCTGCGTGGCTCTTCATGCCTGTGACACAGCACGGCCACAGAGGCTGCTGCCAGGACACAGCCAGGGTGATCCGAGGGCAGCAGAAGCTCCCGTTGTCTGTCCAGGCTCTCTTTGTTCCATGTCCCCCCTCCAGAGTCGTGAAACTTGGTCGTCTCCCAACTCACGTGCTGGAGAAGAAGACACGGCTTTAAGAGAGAAATGAAGCGCACTTAACCACTTCAGGGAACGGGAAGCGAGTTTCCAGGCTGCCCTGTGTTACAGACTGAGCCAAAAATTCAGGAATTATTGAAGGTTTTGGTGCAAACAGGTCTTGGAGCAGCTGATACAGGTGCAGGGAGCGCTATCTGGTGGTTCCTGCTGAGCAGCGCAGCACTTTCTTAATCCTAATCCTTCGTGAACGTCTGATCAAGGTTTTTGGAAGCTTTCTGGAAGATTTTTGGAAGCTCAGATGTAGTGTTTTATTCATTCAGCCTCCTCGTTTCACATATATTCCACCATGCAAAGATCAAGTGTCCCTCACAGCAAGAGCAACTGAAGAGAGATGTGACCTGCAGCACAAAACAGCTTCACTTCCCCAGGGCAAACTTTTAACTGGGGCTGTGGAACAGCAAAGTGGACGTGAGCTGGACAAATCCCAGCTTTTCACTGCACGTTTTCTAATCAAAAATTGAGCACAGCCCTAAATTTCTTGGATATTTGGAAACTGAGTCCTTGAAAGAACCCGTCGACACTGGAAACAATTGGCAGAGGGGTGTGTTTATACAGCAAAAATGTTTAAGTCAACTCCTTTTCAGCAGCAGTACTGTCTGGATCTGCACAGAAAGGGAAAACTGTGTTTCCAGCAGAGAGATGCACCAGCTTGATCCATTTAATGGTAGCTAAACAGGTATGTTATTGATTTGTATCCCCAGAATGCAATGTCCTAGGACAGCCCAGCTCTCATAAAAGTGACTAAAATGACACAGGTCTGCTTGGATTACTAACAGTAATGTTTCTGTTCCTAGATTATTTCCACACTATTACACTTGAAAGCAGATGTCAGCAGCTTTTTTATTACAAAGTTAGTCATAAGGACTAACCATGGTCCCTAGTAAAGCCAGGCAATAATCCTGTGCAGGTAATGTGACCCTGAGGAGCTGCTGGCTGATGTTTCAGCAGCTTATGCACGTTTCCAGGCACCAGCTGCCAAGGTCCTGCACAGACCCAAATCCCACAGTTCATTTTCCAGGCCGTGCTGAATGCACACATGCACTCCTTGCTCTCTAGACCAACAAATATTTAGCACGTGCTGAAGTCCTACAGCATTTTCTTGCTGTTTGAGAAGAGGAAACAAGCAGCTAAGCTTGGGTAAGGCACAATATGTTATTGCCTTAGATAGTCTGTGGCTCTGACCCCTCTTGTTGCTAATTTGTCTGATTTGAGTGTCTTTAGAACCTTTAGTGTGTCATTCCAGTGTCAGCACAGGGTAGAGCCAGCTCTCTGCAGAGGGAACTTCTGGCTCTGTGGCTTCTCTGTGTTCACCAGCCAGTTCCTTCTGTTCCTCTGGCACTTGGCTCACAGGCTGGGGACAGCAGGGGAGACGAGACATTCCTAGTGTTTCCCAGGCCTGTTTTATTAAGTCTGAGAGCATGTCCTGTTGCTTTCTCCTCCTTTTCAAGGCGTTCTTCCTGCTCTCCATCACAAGCCTACAATGACAAGAGCACTAAGGGAAATTCCTAGCATAGCCTACATAATCCCAATTGGATAGAAGATGGCAACTGCAAAACCTGCTCTTCCACAGCATGGCTACATCCAGTCCCGTACTGCCTGTGCCCATGGGACAGTTGTTCAATGACTGAGCATGGTCCTGGTTTCAGAGTACCATCATTTGCACCACAAGGTCTAAAACACACTCATGAAGCTGGAGCAAAGCTTTTGGTTATTGACAGCAATGGGAATAATAAATTGTGGCAAAGGGAAATTATTGAAAAATCAGCAGAAGACTTGAGTCTCATCTCATCAGTTCCATGGCCACCACGTGACACAACAGACGACAGAGGCTGGCTGGGGCCTCAATCCCACCAGGAAGTCATGTGGGACATTGCTGTGGGTTCCAGAAAGAACAGAACACAATATTCCCTAAGACCTTGGTGATCCCAGCATGCATGAAGGGATTGGTAGGTTCAGTGACTAGCACTTAGAAGTTAGCTAAAGGCTTGAGCAGCAGGGACTGATACCACCCACTGGAGGATGAGATCCACAAATGAGATTTTTTATTACAAAGTAAATCATAAGGAGCTGTTGGAACATCCAAATACTGGAATTGTTCCAAAACAAGGTAGAAGCTTAAAATGTGTGGTGAACATTACTTGATAGTCCCATTTGAATGCCAGCTCAAAGGCTTCAGAGGCCACATCTTGCAGAGGTTCACATAAGTAAAATGTATTATCATTAACTGGCTACATTTCTTCTGTCTCTACAAAAAATGGGGGATATATTAAACTCCAGTTGGTGTGTGCTGGTCAGTGTCCTGCTTTCAGGCGCGTATTTCATGCTGTCCTACCATACATGCTTTTTAGCATTCTTAAATCTCCACTGACTGCTCATTTTATTATCTTCCAAATTTATGAACTTAAGCAATTTACCTCTAATTTTTACTGTTTTTTATAGAATCCCTCTGGGCTGAAAATCCCAGTAGTCCCAGAGGTGAGTTGCCCCAAAACCTTCCTCCTCTCTGCATGTATATCTGCAGAATTTCTTCTATTCGAAAACACTTTTCTTTCCTCCCATGTGATTGACCCTGTAAGTGGTGAGAGACCCCAATCACCTACATCAGAGTGGAATACTGAGGGGTTTACATCAGGGTTCAATGAAACAGGAGGCAGGAGAGCTCCCAGGTTGCTTCTCAGATGGGAAAAACAGTAGCACCCCAGGGGTAAGTATGGTGCTACATCCCAGAAGGTGTTGGCCCCAAAAATCCTTGTTAAAAAAACTATTTCTAAGGTGACAAGACCTGTGTGACTGAGCTGACAATGGTTCTATCAGCCCATCTGGCTATCCAGCTGCTGACCTTCCAAAAAACTTCTGCAATTCTTGTCCAAGCAGTTAAACTTGAAACAACACGGATGTCTCTGAAGAGAGGCCCAGAGGTCTCAAGGTCACTGTAGTATGGTGGAAATCAGAGACTTTTTATGCTGCTTGTAGTAAGGGAAAGCTCAACCCTTACTTAGACTATGCCATTTTTTACAAAAGCAGGTTTAGAGGAGGAGATGGAGAAGGCAAGAATGGAGGTGCTGTGGTAGAAAAGCTGACACCATTGAATGACCATGGACTGGGGGCAGGGGAGGCCACGGCAATGGGAAGGTGTGTTACAGCAGTGATGGGGCACAGAGCATGCAGGAGTCCAACCCCTAGGAAATCAGACTTGTGTAGCTCTGCTGTTCAGGCACCAGCTCCTCCCTCTCTCTTGAAGCCAGAGCAGCTCAAGTTTTTCTGGGTCATGATGTCAGTCAGTTCCAGGGAAAAAAAATAGAAGTGACTCTGGAACAGGCAAAGTGCCTCTCTTCAGTCATAGAGACCCCGATCTGGGAACTGCTTAAATCCCACTGATATCAACAGGAGCCAGCTACCTAGAGACTTCTGAGTATCTTACCCTCAGCCATTTATTTCTCTGTCCCACTTGCTGGGCTTGTGTCTCTCTGAGTAGGGAATATGCATGAGGAGCCCATCTGAATACTGCTTGGAAGTGAAGAAGTGACCACCTGTGGAAAGGGGATATCTGGCTCCTCCTGCTCTCCTTTTCAGAGAGTTCTCAGAGTCTAGACACCACAGTATGGTGGTAGGGGGATTTTTATTGGGAAAAATAAAAATAAAAATAAAGGCTATATTCATTATATATAGATTCTCTTCTTTAATCTAGTTTAAAGACATCATCCCTCTGTGTAATCATACTGGACCAAGTGTTGACAGCACTCACCACCCTCTCCTCCTGCAGGTAGAAGAGGCTCCAAATTACATGCAAAAATAAGAACAACAGATTCCTTCAGAAGGCACAATTGTAAAAAAACAAGAGATTTTATTTGCAAAGTATTTTTGAGAAAATATTAAATATATTTCGCATGAACAATCCCAGGATTCTTGCTGTACATGGTTTTTATTTAACATTATTTACAAGGACACCAGAAAGGTTAATGACAATAAGAATTTGCTATTCAAAGTAGATCCCTCAAAACAGAAAGGTAACAGTATTTACATAAGCAAGAGCACTCTTTTGTATTTTCAACACAACTCACTGGAGAACTTGAATTTACTGACAGACTACATTGTGGAGTGACTGCTCAGTGAATATAGCACCAGAGCTAGCTATGTTTGGAGCCCACATAAAATAAATTTAACAAATACTAATCACACTGACTTTCCACCAGTGAGGTGGGCTGTGGCCCCATATCCCAGTCCTGAGCAGAAGGACAGCCAAGCTGGCACTACACGGAAGCAAAAATAGAGCAAAGCATGCAAAACCCTGTTTCACAGGTCCCTGCAAATAAAAATAACATTCCGGACAGGAATATAAACCACCAGCACAACTTTGTGTGTGAAGACACCTTAAAGTGCTCTCACAATCTTCCCTTCTCTGCCAGCACAGCCCATTGGCCTCACACAGCAGCGCTGCTGCCAAGCCAAGGACAGAGGAGCAAGGCTGGAGGGCACTTCCCTCAACAGGGTTGTGATACAGCCTGAACTAATCAGCCTTTCTGCAGTGAGGCAGCACATGAGATGGCTTCACCCATCTGCTTACCAGGGTCCTCTTCAGGGTTCTCTGAGGAGCTGAACTGTTGCCCAGAAAATGGAGGCATAAAAAGAAAGGAACACCGCCTGTGCCCAGAGGAGAGCAGAGCTGCTCAGGCGCCACCACCTTTGTCTGCTGAGGTCTTTTGTCTGCTGAGGCCCCAAAATGTACTACATTTGTAGGCACCTCCTTTCTCTAACCTGTGCCAACTAACCAGAGCATAATGCCCAAAAACGAAGGCCCTGAACTGTTCAGGAGGTGTGAGCCCGGGCCTTGACATCACAGGATATTCAGTGCCTCAAAAGGAGTGCCCAGCACAGGCATGTTGACAAAATACACAGACGCAGGGAGAACTGGCTTGAAATGAAACACATAAATCCTACTGAAAATATGTACAGCAATACATTGCCCTTTGTCGTTTGTTCAGCACATTCCAAGCAGGAAACACTACACCATGGGATAAATAGACTGTGACTTCATCAAGACTGCAGCTAACAGTGGTGAAAACAGGTAAAGACCATTTCTTTTAATTGCTCTAAAGCACAAGGTCTGTTCCAGTGGCACAGGAACCTTCAGGTTACTCCTACTGGGCTCTACCTTGGGATTATCAAGAGTAAGGTAAAATTGCACTACATGACACACTCTTGACCAACCAACCATATTTGCCAGGCAAAAATAGATTAATACAATCTTTTGGCTCAAATTAACCTAGTCTCTCTCTTCCCCTATCTAGTAACATGTTTTGGCTATGCTGTTAAACCACACCTGTATTTAGCATGATTTACATTTGTCACAGAAAGGCAACTGCTTCTTCATAGCACAATAATTAAAGAAACCTTGAATTCAGAATCCTCCAGATCAATTTGTTGCTCCATCAAAGACTTTTACAGCAGGTCCATATAAGCCAGATGCATCCCATTTTTCTTCAAACTCCTAACAAACTCCAGTGGCTTGTTCTGCAGCCACTGGAGAGAAAGAGGCATCTTCATATGGTGATACAAACCTCAGGAGAGGTGAATCACCCTTGGCCAAGCTCATAAAGTCCAACTTTGGGCTTGGCTGAGGATTCAGGTAACCTGCCACAGGTACCAAGCTCAGTCACTCTGTTTGCTTTGTCATCTAAATACAAGAAAGTATTGGTGTAGTTTGGATCCTCTCTCTCTAGAAAATCAATGCTGGGAGTCATTGTGATACCTGTAGGGGACAGGTTGAACAGAGGTTTCTCTGCTCCTCACTCTACCACTATGGGGAAAATTCCCCACTCCATACCTGCTAAAAGGACGATTCACTGGAGGTTGTTAGGAGCTCAGAAATTTGGTGATGGACATTGGGAAGGAGCAGGTAGAATTAAATTAAGTTAATATAAAAAATTGACATAGAATTTTAAGACAAATATATTAATTTTCTGCCTTATTCCAAAAATGAAACATTGTGCATCTTATAAGTGCTTCTAGAAAAAGTTTCCCATGAGTCCTGTGGTTCAACCAAGTATTTACCCCATCTTTTCCTCATATAGATATAAAATACTATTGCCAGAAGAATCAGCACTAATGCAACTCCAAGTAAAACTCCAAGGACAATCACTACCACTCTCCAGCCAGAACTGTTGTCGGTTGGCGACTGAACGGACAGGGCTGAAATTTAAAACATATTTTAGAAATGTTAGCTAGAAAGAGTAAAAAGTGGGTGTAAGAAAGCTTGGAGCCCTATGTGACAGCTGTGTTTTACTGTTTGGCAGTTTTGAAACTTCTGAATAATATTAATAATGGTTTTTGTATGTAATAAAGATTTGCTAACTAGAAACTTTTATGGACCCTTCTCTCTCTGAGGGTTCTTGTGATCTCTTGGTGACATCCATAAACAGCAGCTCTGAGGATTTCTGGGAGAACTCCAGTCTGCACCTCAACAAAGAGTCACTCCAAGGTGTGGAAAAGGGCCATGAAATGGAGCTGTACATAATTTAACCCTCAGAGTCCTCCTTAAACTTTCCTTATACACTCCTTATACAAGCAACTTCGTGAAATGAATGGGGAGCTGGTCTGCCAGCTGTACTCACACCTACCCTTGTCTTACTCCACAAGACAGTCCACTGAAATCAAAGTCTCTGAACTGAAAGACCAAAACCAGAAAGATTCCTGATAGCCAGATAAAGGCAATGGAAGGCCTGTAGCACATAAACATGTGTGGTAAAGATGTGTATAGTGATGGTGGAAAGGCACACTGTGTCATAGTGCTGGCCAGCACTTAGAGAAGGTTTTTGACTGTGGCAGGAGGAGTCCCTGTGTTGCATGAAAAACCCCTGAGCCATAGAAGCTCAAGGCAATAAGCACATTGCCACAACCATGAGCACAACAGACACTGTTTTGCATGTGTATCCTTCTGCACAGTTTGTCCTTTCCCTCTCAGCCTCCCTGCCTCTCTGTAGTACTTTTGTGTTGCTAAATCCACAACTGCCCCAGGCAGGGAAGCAGGGTCCAAAGGTTTTTGAGGACTGCCCAAGAAAAGGGGTGAACCCTTCCATCACATCTCTATCCAGGGAGGAGTATTGCAGGTGCCACTACACAACAAGTCTCCTCATCCCCACCTCCATTAAAAGCCAATCTTTCAGGATCAGCATGGAGGGTACAAAAAGCTCACCTAACCCTCCTTCTATGTGAAGAGAACCCATCCCCCAAGTCTGGAACTGGGTATGTGTAGTGACACTTCAAAACAGATCCATAATCTACATGATAGCAGGACTGTGTGTTCTGTGAATGTTTAAAAAGATTATCTGAGATACTTCAATCTCTTAAAAGAAAGAAGCTAATTTATCAGCTTTTGTGAAGAGAAGGATATCTGACCCTTTAGACCCCACACCGTCACAGAGAAGCTGTTTCAACATCACTTACATTGTACATTTACTTCGGT
Source organism: Corapipo altera (assembly GCF_003945725.1). Lineage (NCBI taxonomy): Eukaryota > Metazoa > Chordata > Aves > Passeriformes > Pipridae > Corapipo > Corapipo altera. The sequence goes on along the minus strand of NW_020884872.1, from coordinate 4,199,396 downwards.
TTCATTCCCAAACTTGCGCTTTAATACTTGACTTAGGTGGGTCTGTATAAGATTCACATCTATGGGATCTTCTTTTGGCAGCAGAGAAATAAAATCAGCAATCACACTGCCAGGTCTGAACCCAAGCACAACGACGTCGAAGCGTTCATCCTTCAGTTCGAGGCGCATTTCTCTAACAACCTGTGCAAATTGAAGGGGATATTTATTCCACGTGTCACTCAACTGGAGCAGAGCAGGAATACACACATCCTACACATATCAGGTTATTCATTTTGTTTCAGGATAATTGCCTTGGAATAACAAATAAAAAACTTAGTGAAGGAGGATTCCGGAACAATGCATGGCCTGTGATTGAAAGTATAAAATCTAAGTTTGACTTCCCAAGCACCAATCTGTTTTGATTGTTATCAATGAATAATGCATTGAAACCAGTTGTCCTCCTCCACAAACCCATGTGAGACCCTGACTGCACAAAATTTGGAACCTACAAAGTGCACCTAATTTCTAAAGTTATCTTCAGTGTCCCCTAATATTTTTAACACGTTCAACTAAACTTCAAGCATGGTCCTGCACACACTACCAGCACAGAACTTGATGTGAGAGGTATAAAACATATTTTTTTATCAAAATCATGATGTTACAGAATAACTATGCGAAGAGAGACAAGGGTGTGATTTACCTCTCAGTCATTTTGACATAAACCAAGTGTAATCCCATTACACCAAGCAAAATCAAATCAACTGCACTTATATCTCTGAAAGTATAGCCTTGCCCAGTGCTTCGTTTTGGATACAGAACAAGAACAAGCAGTCCCCTCTGTTAAGTAAGACTGGTTGAAATGTTTCTGTCAGGACTGATCTTTACAGAAAATCAGTTGTTTGGTTCAACCCAGTAAGAGAAGTTATCTTCTCACTGTGGATAAATATGGTATTTTACCTGAAAAGTCTGAAAGATTACTACTTTTCACAGATGGTAACAAGCCTTTTTCTGAGTCACTGCTCAATTATCTACCTCCATCTTTCTCTGTGGGATAACCCCCCACCCCAAACTACATGTTACATTAAGTTCTTTGGCCAGAAACTCCAAAAATACTTTTCTTTCCCTCACCACGATGAGCAGTCTAGATAGGAAACTTGACCCTATGCAAGTGAAAGTGTAAAATTTCAGAACTACCACTCCAGAGCACTGTGGAATTTAAAATAAATAGTTCAACATTCAAACTGAAAAAAAAAAAACAACACAGAAATTGACTGTGTTTCCAGTCATGTTAGAACAGCCTCCCTTTGATTTTGCCTTTTTCAAAGAAAAGCTGACACGTGGCACAAGGGAAAAGCTTATTAAAAGCCTGTAAATGGATTTCTGTTGCATTCAGTCATGTTGGAGGAAGCCTTTTAAATCCACTTTTAAATCTTCTATCTGTGAAAGGGAGATGCTAACAGTCATAAGACAAGGTTACCCTTGAGTTGGTGTGGTGAGAACAAATTAATTACCGCTTATGAAATCTGTGGAGATTCTTAGCTAAAGGGTGTGATCATCACATTAAAAATAATCTCCTGTATTAGTTATTTAAAGAAGTCTACCCCAATCTTACAGCAGTTTTACCTTCCCAGCAGGCTTACGTACATCAGGATTCCTGAGAGGTGTTTAAGTTGTTAGTCCTTTTCTTTAACATACTGCTAAAGGCAGCTGAGTGGCAGACTGCTGCTTCTGCCTGTCAGCTTTACCAGCTCTAAGGTGCCACTTTTTCTCCTCATTTCCCCCCGATATGGACCCTTTGATACCTTCTCCAGTCCTGCAGCCACTACCATGGAGCAAATTGCCAATGATCTGGACTCGCAGTAGATGCTTGTAAAGGTCCCATATTCCCTAGTAGGTGTTGAAATGTTATTTTTGAGTACTATTCTTTTTTCCCATCTCCACAGGCATAGATTTAGTAAGGTGGGAGAAAAGAAAAAGAACAGGATGTTCCTTGTACTTATAAAAATAGAATTTTTAAGCGCCTTTCGCTAAATAATTTTAATTTGAGGATGACTTAGGGAACATACCCCTCCTCACTGGACAACAAGCTGTCTATCCCTGACAAACCTTGTGCTTCCTGCACGGTTTATCAAGGAGGGATTATCTTTTTCACCTGTCACAGTCTTGATTTAACAATGAATTAAGGAGATTGAGGTTGCTCATAGCAAACCTTTTCTTAGTTCATTCATGTTGACAGAGAAGATTGATCAACTTACGTCTGTTTTGATACTCTGAGCCATTGCTTTGTATTCTTCACTATCAGAGTTATAAAGTGTATTGTTAAATGTCTGTTTTTTTAACAAAACCCTGCAGGCAAATGCTTGGTTACCTGGGGAAAAAAAAAAAAACAATCAGGTGAATCCCAGGATGTCCCTCCACAATTGCTTTTTGGACTTTATTACCTCATATGTTTATAGTAGTAATTGATAAACACAGAAACAAATCAAATAATAAGAAGGTACATCGTGTGTGTCTAATGCACTGGCTTTGGAACCTTCAGAGCTGAATCTCTTCAGGTGTGTCAGCCATCACAATCCTCACAACTTGTTCATCATTCCTGTATTATTCAGGGTGCATCCCACTCCCTAATTCAACAGCCACTCTCCCATTGATTTCAGCAGAAGTAAAATCAGTATGCTGGATTCTGCAAGGCACAGAGTGTGTTTAAATCCTCCTGAGTAGGTGGATGAGCCCCAAGCCAAAAGAAGAAAGCTTTACATAGAAAAGACCAGGATAAAAATAGAGCTGGAAGCTGACACTGAAGTTTGATGAAAGCAGCTTCTTTACCAAAGAAGTGTGAACTTCAGATGCTGTGTGACTTAACATAATAAAGCAGATGGCAAAATACTCAGGAAAGATACTATATTGTGAAACAATATCCCGTAGTTACGAATAAACAAATGTTAAAATTCTATAAACTTACCAGAGCATACAACGTCTTTTAAGGCAGAACAGCCAGTATTTTCTGATAAACAGAACTCAGCTTGGTTGAAGCAGGAAACAGGATCTGGGAAATAAGTTTAAAAATCAAGATAATCGCTTCTGTGCATGTGTGGTTGTTGCCAATAAGAAAATTATGGAATAGGTGAAAGTGTTTAATCATGGCCAAGGAATCACCTAAGCAGCAGTTCCTTTGGCCCCGTGAGAACTTAGAACTGCAAATTATAAAAATGGAGCATATCAAAAGCGAGGCAGGTGGTGGGTGGGCAGGTGGTATTTGAGAGCTTTACTGAAATAGCATTGAGAACCCTGATTTCTTGTGAGAGCTAAAGATACAGGTTGTACTGTTACGTGCTTGTACAACTCAGGTAAACTAGATGGAGTTTTCAGCAGTAAAAGTCATCTGGAATTTAATTTGGAAACAATATGGATTGTGGAGCCTTAAAACCTCAGAATACCTGTCTGGACTGGCTAATCTGAATTATTTATAGCAGGTCAAAACAGCAGTTAAGGGTGGCACAACAGGTTTTATGCGGTTAATTCGTTGGGTATAGCTCCAGCTCTCCTCACAGAATTGAGCATAATCTTTAACTTCATATGCAATACAAATGACTTGGTCTTTACTGAACTTGTCTGGTAGGGCAGCTGGATCCAGGAAACTAATTTTAATTTTTTTTTTTTTTTTTTTTTAGTAGGGAAGCTAATGAAAGCCAGTGGACTGAAGTATTGAAAGATTCCAGTGGAAATTATGATGCCAGTTCCTTGGCTCTGTGGTCCTAAAGACTAAGATAGAGGATAAGCCCATTAGAAGGAACCCCCCAGTTAACTGCCAGAATAATTGTCCTAGAAGGGTTTTGAGAACAATCAGATAATCCACTAGGAACTTAAAAAAGGTGTTGCAACAAGGACAGTTATATGTTAGAGGTCAAGAAATGCTGGAAGAAAGTAACGATTGCCAAAAGTCAAGTTAGATCTTTCAAGGGATATTAAAAGAAATTGTGAACATTTTCTCAGCCACTGGGAAAATATGATAAAGTGCAGTACAGTTTTATCAAATGTGGATCGTGCCAAAATAACCTGGTAGCTTCCTTTGATGGGCTGACTTTTAGATCTCTTCCAATGATAGAAAGGCAATATTATACAGTGCCAAGTGGTAATTTGGAAGAAGATTTGTCTAAAGGAGTTGGCTGAAGAGGAGATGGCAATGGGGAGCTGTAAAAGGAGAAACCTTGATTTAGAGGGATATGATGTGTTGTGTTTCTTGAGAATCAGTTTTAGTACAGAGACACAATTAGACAGTCTGCTTTAATGTGTGTATCCAAGGGAGAAATTAAAAAGACAACTATGACAATTAAGGACTGTCTGCATTCACAAAGGCACGTACAACCTGAACTTCACATTACCAGAATACTTTCTGTTAAATTTGCAGCCAAAATATCCCGACTTTTGTACAGAATTTTCTGGCTCAACAACACAGCATGGTCAGAAATTCTACAGAGCCAGCACTTGCTCTCGCAAACGGCTGTTGAATTGAAGTAGTCCTATGAGTCAAATAAATAAAGAAGACTTACAGGAACAAGAGTCTATGAGATCAAATCCAGATGATACTGTAACATGATAGTGTGTGTGTATTTTAATTAAAAAGAGATTATGGATTGATTGAGGAAGTACCTGTTTGGACAGTAACTGAAGTCCGGTTATTCTCAGCACAGGATGACACTCCCACATATATGGTGTATGCATGGGCAGGAAGTAGATGTTTAAACACAGCTTTTGTCTCTTTTGTGGTAGTTTTATTTATCTCCTGGTTTCCATCCATGAGGGAGATGCTGTAGAGGCTGCCTGTGCTACCACCAGTCCAGCTGAGTTGTATTTCTTCCCCAGTCACGTTCTGAATTTCGATGGACACTGGCACTGCAAAGTGAAAATGTTCCATACAGCTGAGGGTGGTTCATCTCCCTTCTACATTTCTACACATTTAATATTAAAGAAAAAAATAAACAATTAAACCAATATAAATTTTTGTGAGTTTTCTTGGAGCTATTTCAGTTTTTCACCTCGCTCTCCCACAAGAGCAGAAATAAACTCTTTGCTCTATAAATGTAAATCATATGTTAATATACTTTGTTTGATGGCTCCAAAACACAAATGTGTAAAATTCCACTTGCTTCTAGTCTTTCTAACTGCAGGCATGGTGTGGTAAATGGTCAGAATCGTACAGTGTTGGTTTAAGACTGTGAAGAAGTGATGAGGCTGGATGGGAAAAATATGAGTGTTCTGATGTGGTCTGCTATTTGACTCATACTGATATCATCAGGTGATGGAATACTAAAATACCACCAGAAAATCCTAAATTCAGAGCAGTAGGGAGGCATTTAATAAAGGTGCTTCATAATAAGATTGAGAAAAACCACCTTTGACAGTGGTTTATTCCTGTAGGAAGGCACCCAGGGGCTCAGGAGAGCTTTACCAAGGAGTAGAAACTTGACTGATATATGTATAATTATGTATTTTCAGTGGTTATATCAGGCTTCCCTTTCTGAAGTCATATCCTGGGATTTTACCTTGCAGCTGATATATCTGATGAACAAGAACATTATATCTGAATGGATATTTTTTATTCTACAATTCAATATGAAATATTTACTTACTGCAAGGTGGTGATGGAAATGTGGTAGTAAAAATGGAATTAGATGTTGATCCTGTAAATCCAACTGTTTCCTTTTCTGGAGGGACTGTACTTGTCAGTGCTGTAACTCCAGTTGTTTCATTTTGTGGAGGGATTGTAGTTGTCAGTGCTGTAACTCCAGTTGTTTCATTTTGTGAAGGGACTGGAGTTGTCTCTTCTGTCAATCCAGTTGTTACATTTTGTGGAGGGATTGTAGTTGTCAGTGCTGTAACTCCAGTTGTTTCATTTTGTGGAGGGAATGTAGTTGTGAGTTCTGTTAATCCAGTTGTATCATTTGTTGGAGGGATTGTAGTTGTCAGAACTGTAACTCCAGTTGTTTCATTTTGTGGAGGGATTGTAGTTGTGAGTTCTGTTAATCCAGTTGTATCATTTGCTGGAGGGTTTGTAGTTGTCAGTGCTGTAACTCCAGTTGTTTCATTTTGTGGAGGGACTGGAGTTGTCTCTTCTGTCAATCCAGTTGTTACATTTTGTGGACGGATTGTAGTTGTGAGTTCTGTCAATCCAGTTGTATCATTTGCTGGAGGGTTTGTAGTTGTCAGTGCTGTAACTCCAGTTGTATCATTTGTTGGAGGGATTGTAGTTGTCAGTGCTGTAACTCCAGTTGTATCATTTGTTGGAGGGATTGTAGTTGTCAGTACTGTAACTCCAGTTGTTTCGTTTTGTGGACGGATTGTAGTTGTGAGTTTTGTTAATCCAGTTGTTTCATTTGCTGGAGGGATTGTAGTTGTCAGTACTGTAACTCCAGTTGTTTCATTTTGTGGAGGGGTTGTAGTTGTGAGTTCTGTTAATCCAGTTGTATCATTTGCTGGAGGGACTGTAGTTGTCAGTACTGTAACTCCAGTTGTTTCATTTTGTGAAGGGACTGGAGTTGTCGGTTCTGTAAAACAGAAATTTTGAGGCAGTGAGTAGAACTTATTTTACAGTTTACCAAGCTTATGCTATTTAATTACAGAAACAACTTTCAAAAAATAGGCCCAGAAAATATACTTCCATTTTTGCCTAAATAATCAACTGGTGTACCCATTCTCACATAAAATCCAATCCACCAAAGACCATTGTGAGTATATATAATGAATTATTATCTAAGGGCTCAGGGAAGGGAAAAGACCTTATATGCAGATTTTTTAAGGTTTGGTTTTGGTTTTGTGTTGGAGTTTTTTTAATTTATATAAATTGCTTACGTGAAGGTAGATCCTGCTGACAAACTCTCCCTGGAACTGGGGGACTCTTATCTGTGAATCCTTCCTTGCATTGACAGGAATAAGTGGCTCCTTCAGCAATGCAGGTGGCATTTTGGGAACAGTCATTTAAATCTGGTTGACAACTATTCCGTGCTACAGTGAAGTTGAACAAAACAGAAAAGGAAGAATGTTTTAATTAGCATTGGAAAAATACTATTTAATTTTCAACACTCAACTCCCATTTCACTGGATGTTACCATCAGTGCAATATACACTGCTGATTGAATTCACAGTGGTGAACAAATTCATACCTTCTATGACAGTCATTTGAGGGTCGACTTCAAATTCTGTACTCTTGTTAAGGGCCTCTATAAAAGCATCTGAAATCTCTGCTTCTGTTATATTTTGTCCTACATCAAACACAATGTCATAGAGCACAATCACACTGCCATTCTTGATGCTATTAATTACAATACGCATTTTTGTTCCATTTTTTAATTCTTGTATCTTCTGTGGCAGATGTTTTGTTATCTGCAAGGTGAAAGGTTTAACTTATTAACTATTTTTCTCGTATAGCAAAAGAGTTCTCAGAGCAATCTGCTGGCCATGGTTAGTTTAGAAGCACCTCTCACAGTAGGGGAATATGTATAAACCCCAGACAGAATTTCAGCTAAATCAGGGCCTCAGAGGACAACAGTATAAAGTAAGGCCTTAGTAAGTACTACTTCATTTCTAACCATCACACAATCTTTCCTTTCCCACATTTAAAATTATTCATGCCCAGATCCTCCTGATTATTTACGTTAGGAAGAGCTCAGCAGAAAATAAATCTTAGTCTAGAATTCCTAAGCAAAATACCTCTGTAATGAACTTAGTTTCAAACTCCTGAAATTCTCTACTTGATTTGTTCTGATATTCAGGCTTGAATGCTTCATTGGTAATCCTAGTGGTTCCATTGTAGACTTCAGCAGCTGTGGGGATATGCAAGACAGAATAACCAGATGAAATTTAGGTATTATTTAAAAATTGTTCCTCAGCTAAGTAAGGCTTTGGAATTAAAGTGTATGGAGCTGGGAGAGACTAGAACATTGAACCACTGTCGTTCTAGTTCAGTAAAGTTTTTAGTTTGACAGGAGGGCAAGTGAAGCTTTACATCTTAGCCCAATGAAAAATTTGCAGCTGACTTTAAGTGTCTGAAAGTTTGGCCTGCTTTTGCCTATTGATGTCCAGGTAGGTGCTCAGTGAAAAAGGGCTTCATTTTAAGGCCAATGAATGTGTTAATTTGCCAACAGAAAAAGAAAAGATTCCTGAGGAAATACCTGTCTGAACAGTCAAGGAGGCACTGACATTCTCAGAGCAAGTTGAAACATCCACGGATATTTGGTATTGCTGACCAGAAAGCAGATTTTCAAATGCAGTATTTGTTCCATTTAGGATTCTCCTCTCCATCTCTCCTGATTTTCCCCGTAGAAGCACTGTGTAAGGACTGTCTCCTGTGCCACCTTGAGGTTTCCAGCTGAACTGTATCACTGTACTGGTCACGTTCTCCAGCTGGATGGACAGAGTGATAGGAGCTAAAAAGCAAAAAGGAAATTCCTGTGAAACATGGAGTTACAGTCTGTGTGTCTTTAAGGAATAAAGTATTAATACGAAACTGATTGCCTAAGGAAAAATTTAAGTTTCTGTAGTGTTTTTATAAAGATATGAACCACAGAATCATATCACAGAATCACAGAATGGGTTGGAAGGGACCTTAAAAATCACCTAGTTCCAACCCCCCTGCCACAGGCAGGGACAGCTTCCACTAGTCCAGGTTTCTCAGAGCCCTATCCAGCCTGGCCTTGAACACTTCCAGGGATGGGTCAGCCACAACTCCTCCGGGCAACCTGTGCCAGGGCCTCACCACCCTCACAGGGAAGAATTTCTTCCCGTTATTCACTCTAACCCTACCTTCTTTCATTTTAAAGCCTTTCTCCTTTGTCCTGTCACTACACCCCCTTGTACAAAGTCCCTCTTGTAGGTACCCTTTAAATAGTGGAAGGGGCTCTAAGGTCTCCCCAGAGCCTTCTGCAGACTGAACCATCTCAACTTTCTCAGCCTGTCTCCATAACAGGTCTTCCAGCCCACTGATCATCTTCATGGCCTCCTCTGGACCAGCTCCTACAGCTCCATGTTCTTCCTGTGCTGGAGAACCCAGAGCTGGAGGCAGCACTGCAGGTGGGGTCTCACCAGAGCAGGGGGCAGAATCCCCTCCCTTGCCTTGCTACCCACACTGGTTTTGATGCAGCCCAGGACACATTTGGCTACCAGTGCACGTGGCTGGGTCACATTGAGCTTCAACAACATATGAATCAACACCCCCAAGCAGGGCTGCTCTCAATGCATTCATACCCAGCCTGTACTTGTGTTTAGGATTTCTCCAACCCATACGCAGGACCTTGCACTTGGCCTTGCTGGACTTCATGAGGTTCACACAGGCCCAGCTCTGAAGCCTGTCCAGGTCCCTCTGGATGCCATCCCTTCCCTCCAGCATGTTGACTGCACCACTTAGTTTGGTGTCATCAGCAAATTTGCTGATGGTGCCCTTGATCCCACTGTCCTTGTCACCCACAAAGATGTTAAACCATACTGGTCCCAAAATAGACCCCTGATGACATCACTCATCACTGGTGTGATGCAAGTGTGTATCTCCTGTTGAATTCCATGAAAGCACTAAAACTCCAAATCCAGGATGGATTAACCCATTAGATTTGTAGAACTAGAATACTATTATGCACTAAAAATGAAGATCACACTACCAATTTTTTTTCTTTTTTTTTGGTCCAGAATATAAAAAGACTACATTCTCCTCTTTTCTATCTTTGCTTTTTTATCCATTAAAAATGATGAAAGATTCATTACGGCATATTCTTTGAAGTCAGCAGATAGCCCTTTGGCAAAAAACTAAAGATACACCAGAAAAGAATTACTATTGAAACAAACAGGAACTGAGTTAGCACAAATAAATTCAATAGAATTCTCTCAGTGAAGGGAACTGCCTCTAGTATTTCAAAAAAGAGAATTTCGAAACTCAAACAAAACCCAATAAAACTTCCCACTAAGATAACTTGACCTATGCAGCATAACTACATAGCATTTTACATCAGTGGCACACCACACTGCTTAAACACAAGGTGTGTCATTTCGAAAACAACTGCAGACAGTAGCTGCAACCTCTGAGAAAAGCATGTAGAGGCAGGGATTCATACTCCTGGCTTAAATTCCCAGCTTAAAAAAGACACTGTGGAAAGCTCAAATTCCAACCAAAAATAGCAAAAATGAAATTACACTCAACTCTTCCAAAAATAGAGAAAATTACATTTAGTATTGTGTTAAAATACTCACAGCAAGTTCCAGTAACAGAAGGATTGACAGACATCGACATTTTAAGGTTTGGCGTGGATGGGGTCGCCAAGGATGTATCAGGGAGGGAATGGGAGGTCTCAGCACTGGGATCATTTGTCGTTCCACTCCCCTGGTTGATGGTGGGACTTTCCCCTTCTTCAGGAGAAGTCATGGCACTGTTGCCTGTGGAGGCCATGGCTGTGGGAGACAGGGGGCTCCCCGTGGAAGATGGAGTGGTCCCTGCCTCCAGCATGGCCTGTCCCTGTGTGAGGGGTGCAGAGGTGTGTTGAGTTGCTGAGGTCTCTGTGCTGCCCCTGGGGGTGGATGAAAGGCTGGCCTCGGTGGTATCTGAGGCAGGAGAGGTGCCAGAGGTGGAAGCCACTGTCCTGGGGGTAATTGGGCTGTGTGTCATGTGCCCTGCTGTCACAGCAGCCGACTGAACACTTGTAATGACAGAAGTGGGGGACAGAGTGGAGGCCACGAGTGTCGTGGACGGGTGGGCTGTGGTGGCCAAGTGCTCCTCAGCGGTGCTGCTGGTGCTGCTTCGCTGCGGACTGGGAGTTGCAGCTGTGGAGCCACCAGGAGAGGATAAGGAGTGGCTGGTCACTGCCGAGCTGGGCAGGAAGGAAGCAGTGCCACTCCCTGTGCCCATGGAAGTGGCAGTGGTGGCAGGCCCTGTTGTAGGGATGGCTGGGCTCACCACATCACTCCTGGCAGGTGTCCCCAGTGAGCTCCCTTCCCCATTTGGCCCTGTGGGCTCAGTCTCTGTCCTCCCTTCTCCACCCACCATCCTCATCGTGGAGGGGGACAGAAAGGATGTGTCCAGGAGGGAAGGGGCTGTCGTGGCGTTGGGCTCAGTCGTGGTGGCATTGGAGATGTGTGCAGCCAGGCCAGTTGTCCCATCTGGTTCTGTGCTCACAGAGCCCTTTATGTGGATCTGCGCAGTGGCAGTCGTTACATTTCTTCCCTCTGTCATTCCAGTCTTGGTACCTGTCACATTTTAAAAATGTGGATTATGGATATTTGCCCTCTATTCCTGTGAAGCACTTCAATAGTCTACCAAGTGTAATTTCATTCCTGCGTGACAAGTTCACTTATCTTTCTCATCTTCATTGTTATTCCTTTCCCTCCCCATTTCTAGTTTCATGTTTTCTTTGCTATTTCTTAACTACTACGAAATTTCTACGTTATTTCCTTTTCCATTTGCATACATTTAAGGAGCTTTTTACCTTACTGATTTCCTGGTAATACTTTTTTTCTACATAAATTTAGAGATTTATATTATCTTTTTATATGCTTTGCTGTTTCTAGTCTACATATTTTTTCAATTTTTTTTAGTGTTCTTCTCTTCCTGTAAATATTATTTCATTTACAATTAGGGTAGGGTTTAGTGCTGGACTTGGCAGTGGTAAGTTTAAGTTTAGACTTGATGATCTTAAAGGTCTTTTCCAACCTAAATTATTTGATCACCCTATGATCTCTGTAAAGTAAAATTTCTAGAGAATTAACAAGGAATATTAAAAATTAATGGAATGTGTTTTTCAGCATAATTATCTCCTTAGCTGTTTATGCATATTTGATTATTTCCATTTTTTTATTTTGCAAGGCATTTCTTCTTTTTTTATTTACTGGCTGTCAGGCAGGATAGAAAGATTTTTCTGTACCTATCTTTCCGTTGATATCCTAAATCATAATAATCCTGTGAAAAAATTCATTGCCTTCCTGTGTTTACCTGTATCTCTAACTATAAATAAATCATAACTTCTTTAGTTTGCAAGTGTAAAGATGACATTTCTAACTCTCACAAAATTTCTTTAAAGGGAAAACCAAATCTTTTTTCTGTTGTGATTAGATAATCAAGCCAATTTTGGCTCATTTCATTTACTTGATGAAGTAATTTAACCTTGATTTTGAGGAGTGGCTTTGTTCCTGCTAAAAACACAGACATAAGTCTTCTGTTTAATGTCAGCTTTACTCCTTAGCAACACTTAGTTATTATCCTGGATCTTTGGCTTTGGCTGTATGAAACTTAAAAGAATTGTCAGAGAATTTGTATTGGAGTAGCTCAAATCCTTAAGAACCACATTAATTAACTTCTTTTGACTCTACCTACCCGTGAAATTAAAGTGGGTTTTTTTTTTCATATTGCTTGGTATATACACAAAAACTTGCAATGTAGCAATACATACTTTGCCAAATTCCTCCTACAGACTGATATCTTTTGTACATCCAAATACAGTTTGAATTTTAAGACCCTCGTGCTTGTATCCCTCAGATTGTTAACAGCAAGTACTGATCACTCAAGAAACTTGTGTTCATCTGTATTGAATGACATGAAACAAGACAGTAAGGATAAAATAATGCAGCCTCTGAATTTCTAGATATTTCAAAAAACTCTTACAGTGCAGTAAGAACACAGCACAATTAATACAACCTAGTCCATGTTTTTTATGAGTCTTTTCCTGAAGAGTCTTTCAGAGGAGGAAAAATTGGCAAAATATATTGTTCAGTGGTCTCATAACCAAGCTTAGGGTTAAAAAAGGCATAAAATCTGGTCAGACACTGCATGTTTCATCTTTTAGATGAGTTTTCTGAATATTTTGCTCTCCTCCTTTGAACTACTTATGGCTTTATATCCCTATAATACCTAAATACTAAAATACCTGATGAAATACTACACATTCAAGCTAAATTAAAAACAAATAACTGTAAATAGTGCATGCTTTTGCATTTTATATTTATTTTTAGCCATGCACACACCCTCCCACCCTGATTATCGTTTCAAATGTATCTCAAGGACATCCTCCAAATACATAGCAGTGGTAAATAATCAAATAGATTTTAACTTACAGAGAAAAAGAGAGAAGATGAAATGCCAAAGGTAATTCCAAGCCCCCATGTTGAGTTTCCACCTCCTCGCAGTGCTCTTCCCACGAGTGGAACTGGCCTTTTGGCGGGAAGACCTCGTTAATTTAAACAGGGGCGAGGCTGCAAGTGTTCCACCTCTGCAAATCCCTCACACAAGTGGGATGACAGCCAATGTAATCAAATGCTCACCGCTCACCTGTTCTACAATAAACTCCCAAGCTTTCTGCCGAGGCATGATTGCTTTTCTTTAATGGAACAAAGTCTAAACGCGATGCAAAAGCGAGTCAAAAGGAAAGACGGGCAGGATTAAGTGGGCTCTGCATCACACCCAAACCATTTTTATTTTTTTTTAAGGATATTCAATCAGTAAAATATTTCAACCACCTTGGGACTGTGCAATGCATGACTAAGATACAGAACTGAGGAGCCTTGGATCGGAAAGTCTTGCACTAATCAGAAGATACCATTTTTTTTTCGTAGAATCACAGAATCAACCGGGTTGGAAAAGACCTCTGAAACAAGTCCAACCCTTGATCCAACAATGCCATGTTTACTAGACTCCATATTTTCCTGTACTTTTAATTATTTAGGAGCAAATGTTTAAGTATTCAGTTCTAACTTGCATTTTTTAGATATTAGAATAACAAAGTGCCGGAAATGCACCAAACAGACACCAGTCATTGGTTCTCCAACACTGGAAAGAGGTTGAAGGGAGTGTAAATCTCTCTTGCTTCACTTCTTTGGACAGGTGGAAAATACTGAATGACCAGGCCTCTCATTCTTAGATGAGTTTATCCCCATTTTCTTTAGTAGGTAAGCTCCTCCTAACTATAAGCAGTTGCTACACACAGACACTTCTGGTTGTCTCCTTTGGGTCACAACTTTAACCCAATAATGCCAAACCTGCCTCTGTGTGCCTGGGGGTCATGAACGACCTAAACAGTTACATTGTGCCATATTTTTAATATCCTTTACTGCCTGAGGTTTATACTGAAAAAAGCCTTCATCAAACAATTTTCAGTGAGATTTGTGTTTCAGCCACACTATGGGCAAGGAATGCTGTCTGGAGTGGAGTAGGGTGGGATGGAGTGGAACGGGGCAGAGTAAGGCCTGAAGAAGGAAGACCATTATTTACTTGATTTTTTTTTCCCCATTTTTTTCACAGATATACCAAGACTTGTCACATCTACAACTGCATAAATTCTAGGTTTTCCTTCAGCAGTTGTTTTCTAAAGGTGGTTTCTTTTTCATTTTACTTCGTCAGGGAAGTAAAGCAAAGAAAATAGTCTTGAAATTAACTTAAGAGTATTATTGTTCTCTGGTGTGAGGTAGCAGTTTCAGCTTTGTGCCTCGTTTGACGTAGAAAAACCTGACTCAGATCTCTTCTTAGCAATCACTTGCTTACACCTTTAACTGGAATTCATAAAGAATAAATATGAGCTATTTCCTCTTGCATAAAGAATTGGAAGTTGCATTTTCCTGTTACTTGGGAGACCAGTGTCTTCAGACTTCTCTCTGTTGGACTGCCATAAGCTTAACTCCAGTTTCTAACTCAGATTTGGGCTCTTAGGGTGGTGTTATTCCACACACAAGGGTAGTGTTGCAACCTAAGCCCCTTCCCTGACCTCGTCAGGTCCTACTCACCTGTGAACAACCTGTGAGCATCAACGCTCTTGCAAACTAGAGCCTTCAGTCCTGTCAAGGAAAGGGTGGGATATTCCACTCCCTGTCTTTCTTAACCAGGATCATCTTCTATGAAATGCCATAGAAAATTGGCTGCAAAGTCTATTAAGTCAAATTTTTAACTGCCTTAGAAGAAACACCACTGGTTTTCAGTGCACAGTGACACCCAACTTGTGTGGGAGGAGAAGTCCCTTACGAACCAAAAGAACAAACCAAGTCCAGATTTAATATTGTAAGCCCGTTTTTACCAAATGGCATATAACTTAAAAAAAAAAAAACACACATACAAAAAAACCCCCAAAACAAACAAACAAAAAACAAACAAACAACCCAAACCCAACCAACAAGAACCCCCCGAACTCTTCTTTTTTCAGGGGAATAGGTACAGCAGGGTGGCAGGTTGTTTTATTACAGCCTGTTGGCAGAGGTTCTGATAAGCTTCTCTGTTAGGCAACCTTTGACAGTTTCTCTTTTTTCACCTTGAAAATCTCTGCCCCAGAACCAAACTAAATTCTAATTCAGCTCGCCATATACTTTACTGTAAAAATTGCTTTCTGGTAAATGCAGAACAAGTTTTGCCACATGCCTTAAAGATAAGAGACTTCCCAGTATGAAACTGGTGACCCTTCCCAAATATTTTAAGTGCCTTGTAGTTTATCTTACCAACCTATAAACTCAAGATTTAAATGATTACCTACTTCTTACATTTATTTTTCAAAGCTGATGAGGAAACTCAGGTTTCACCTAGAATTAGAAGCTGAAGGATACACAAGGAAATAAGATTGAAGTGAAACCTTGGCACTCCTTTGGAATACTCAAAGACTCCGGACTTAACATTGGAAGAAAACCCTTTAAGATACTCATTTTCATCTGCTTAACATTGCATTATTAAAAACTTGTTTTTACCAAGGCCTTAGGTTCTCAAAAAACAATGATTAACCTAAAAGAAATACAGAGGGGAGTTGAATTGGCAAAGACAGTGTCTTTTATTAAGTCAAAGAATACAATGGGGAGAAAAACCAAACTCTTCTGGGCTTCTGAGCCCCACAGCCAACTTGAATCAGAAACAGTAAATATTGGGGAGGAATGTTAGTGACAGGTGAAAGATAAACAACCCATCCCGAGGTACTCAGATCTCTAATTTTCCCTCCTGTCAGCCATCACCAAACACTTCCAGACTCTCACTTGCTCATTCATAAGTCAAAGATGGAATTTCTTGGGGAAATCACAGTTTGGGGGTAGGGGATAATACTGGTTTTAGCATCTTTTATCATGTTACATATCCAAGCACTTCCAAGAACATATCAGTACTGTCAGTGAGGATGCGTGTTGGGAGTAAAAGAAATAGGGGTTTTTTAGGTAGGAACTGTTCTTTCTGTGTGTTAAAGAATGTCTGCGAGTTCATGTAACTGTCATTGTCAAAAATCTTAGAATAACACAAAGGGAGATCTGTAATCAACCTGCTCCCATACAGTAATGCCTGTAAATTAAACAGCCTTAGTTAGAAGCAGAATGTACCTGCACTGTCACAAATTGTGGCCACAGTATGGATTTCAGACATTCAAAGCCTCCTGGCTTCTACAGTCACTCAAGCTTATTATTTTTATTGTTGTTATTGCTGTTATGATTTTAATACTATCTGTGGCATATGTGACATTTCACATGACATTTCCAGCTGTATTATTCAGTGGAAATCACTGGGTTTGTTTCAATGTTAGCCTATTATATATTAACTCAGGACTATCTCTTAGGTTTTTATTTTATGTTTGCTTTCTCATTAATCATGAGTCATGAGATTCTTCCTTGTTCAAAACTGCTTCCAGAAGAGCTACCTTCCATTTTGTAATTTTAGTGTCATAGAGAATGCTTTTTTTTCCCCAACACTCTCCTGTTCTCAACTGATTCATGCATTTCTAGTTTGATGTGATTTCAAACAGCACAGATATGATAAGTCCCAGAAGTCCCAAGACACTCAAAATGTTTGGATTCAAATGTACACTCAAAACTTCCTGGTCAGGAGGCTTTAAAGTGTTCCGGGGGAAAAAAAACATGGCTGAGGAGCATTAAAATTTAATCAGATACGAGGAAATCATATGGTCTCAGCACAAGGTATTCAAAGGGTATAAAGTGTCTTGGCCAGAGACCTAAACAGCACATCCTGTTCCAACAGGGTCCCTGCTCCCACATCATCCATACTGAAGACCTGGTTAAAACAAGATGTATTCCTCCCTTGTCTCTTTACATTTGGTAAGAAAACATTCTGAGGGAGGGGTTAGAGTGTTCCTGTCCCTCACACCAATAGGAAAGCAGTGTACTGGGGGCATTTCATGGGCTATGGGTACCACATAGCTCTGCTAGTATAGACATCTGAGATATAGAAATCTCAGATATAACTCTGAGAAGCTACTTGCTTTTTAGCACACCATGTGAGCTCAGCTGGGAGACCTCTCTTCCACAGGGGCTGACTGAGGGCTGGGGGATATTTATTTACTCACAGCATGATTAGAGGTAAAAAAAAATTCCTAACTAGCAAGCCTTAAACAATCCAGTTGAGAAGAAGGAAGTAAATATTTCCCTCATGCCACACAGGACTTCCAGATACCTTTAGAAGGTCCCTGTTCCCTGATGGGCCTCTCGGCCATTTGAGGCTCAGTGCAATACAGAGAGGTGGAGAGGGAAGGGCACACTCAGGTGGCTAAAGCATCTTTGTGGCTTTCTGACCTCGAAAGTGCCAAAAAAACCCCCCACCTAATTCAGAAAAACAATTCACATGAGCTTTGAGCTCTTTCAACTTCCACCTCCTCATACCTAACCATCCATGGCTCCGCCCAACCAAGCTAAGGAAAGTCACGATCTTGTCTTGGAAAAAAAAAATAAAGACAGAAAGAAGAGGGAAACAAGCAAGTGAAAGAGGTACCTCTATTTACCTTCTAGATTTGGGGAATTTGAAGTTCATACTGAGATACTTTTTGAGCATTATAATGACTGAAAATTTTGGACAGAGAAACTAGGAATGCTGAAAACCCACGTCTCTATGTAAGCTCGAGTCTTTAAAAAACCATGTGTCAGCAAACAAGAAGTTCCAGCCTTGCAAAATATGTTTCCTAGAGACTATTCCTGCTTACAATTGGCAAAGTACAGTTCCTTTTGTGGAGGAACAATGAGGCATGGTGCTGAGCTGCAAAGGTAAGCAGTGTGCTCTATCTATCTCTGATGAAATGAAACCCACATTTTCCTTCCCAGTCTTGCATTGGATTATCCTGGAAAGCGCAAATGGAAGAGGAATCAAGTACAAAATACGATGACAATAGCGAACAGGTAAAGAATCAAAGATACAGCTGAAATCAAAATCACAAAAAAATCCACAAAATCACAGAATCAAAGGGTACCATCATCAGAGAATGTTTCTACCTCCCCCGGTAGCACTGCAGAGAGAGATACCTGAAATAAGACCAGAAAAATCCTAATAATCTTGATCTATACTAATGATATTATGCTACTTCTCTGACTTCATTAGATGCTTTTTTTTACTTAACCTTGTGCTGTGCATGTGCATCAGTTCGGTTATAGCTGTATCATGGAATAAAGCTGTGTAGTCCCCATAAGTCTGGAAAGGAAAATGAAGAAGAGAAAATTTTTCCAGAAAAGAAATTCCAGTTCTCCACGAAGGAGCATCACTGACACAACATCTGCTTCAGGGATATAAGAAAATAGCCCATTGGCAAAGAACAAATACCAGTGTTAATCATAAACCACAGATGAAAATAAAGAAATTAGCTGTGGGTTCCAGGGTGGAATTCAAAACAGCACCGAGCCAGGGATTATTGCCAAAATAACAGTATAGCTTCAATACAAATGGAAGGCATCCAAAACTAAAATAGTAACTCCCAAGGAAGATGTTCCTGTTTTGGAGGCTTGCTACCTGGGATCTGAAGCCTTTCTCACAAAGAGAAATATGATTGTACAAAGAGCTCAGGCTTCCATCAGCGTGGCTGCTGAGGGAGCTGACCAAACTGGTTGATCTTTCAAAAAACCCTTTTCAACAACTTTCCTTCTCTTTTGAAGGATCCATTTTAGTAGCGACTGCCAGCTGAACTGACTGTCCATGAGGGCACAGAGCCATGGAATTTGAAACAACTGCTGGGCATAACAGGTATGTGAATAGAGAGGAGGTTCCCCTTGGCAGCTGCCAGGTATTGGGTTGGCAGGGCTCTCGTGCCCTGTTGCAGTTCAGTGTCTCCCATGAAACAAATCTTGATGCAAAACCAGCAACTGTACAGCAACTTTTTTTTGCCACTAACATAGTTGAAAAACAGAACTCTCATGCTCTCTGCCTATCCTTGTTAACAATTTATTTCTCTGGAACAAAGAACTCATTCAATAAGCAACTTTTTGCTGCAGATTGTGTTTCAGGATGTTTTTAAGAAGGGTATTTTATAACTCACTGTCTCCTCTTTCCAGCCTGAGTCCATAGAGGTCAGCCATACAATTTTGAAAAAGCAGCAATAGGTGTGAGAGCCACAGGAATCCCTGTGTTGTTTCAAGACTTTGAACTTTTACGTTATCTGACTCACGATTCAAAATGTCACCACTCTTCAAAGAGCTCCTGAAACAAAGTGTTCCGAAAAAAAAAATCAGTCTGAAGGAAACTTTTGGTTGCATTAAGGCTGAACAGTTTGGTTTTGACTGTTATCCAAGTTTGAACACTTTGATTTCACAACTGTATTAAGTGGCAATGTTATCTAAAATACAAAATTATAAGGACAAAACAAAACCTATTTGACAGTTTTTTGGAAAGAAGTGTTATGATAACTTCTCCATGGTAATTCCAGTGAAGTCAGTCTGCTTCTCAGGGAGATTTCCTTCATGAGGCTGCACAAAAGGCACAAGGTTGAGGTTTTACAAAAAAAAAAAATCTGTTTTTCTAGGAATGGGAAGTGAAAAAGAAGAGGAGGTGCCAAAAGATAACCATCAACACAAATACCACTAAATAGAGGCTATGAACTGCTCCTGGACCCCAAGGCCAGAGACAACAACTGGTTCAAAATTACACTGCTTAGAGCTCATCCCTCAAAAGCAGGTTTGTCTTGGAGAGAACCAGGGAGTGAGCTTAGAGTTAAGCACTGTGAAAGATCAGAGGTTTAGTGAATAAACTTGTCCCATGGCTCACTTTCTTTTTAGAAGCATAGCTGTCACTGGTGAGAATGTGTTATCTCTTTTTGTGCAGAGAAGACATTTGTGGAAGCTTTTCTCTGATTTTTTCAGGGAAGGGCTCCAATCATACATTTTCCATTGTCTCACTGACAAGTGCAAGATCTAGAAGGTTCAGGAACAGAATTAGAAGTGAGACCATCATGAATAAAACATACCCACGCAAAGGGGTTGGGGGGATCTCTTTAGGATGAGGATCAAATGCTGAACACTAATTAGTTTCTGTGCTAAATAAGCAATCTCCTCTCAAGAACTCACTCTATACCTTTGGTTTAACCAACTGTGTGAGACAGCTGAATATTCCCTGTTTGAACACACTTGGAATTCAGCCGAGTTCTTGTAGTCTGAGTTGGATCCCCCTGAACAAACAGCACAGGGGCAATGGAACTGTTCCCTGCTAAACAGGCAGAGTGACTGACACTGGATTTCTCACTAGTCCAGCCTGTAGAAGAACACACAGGATGTTAGTTTAAATCTTCTTTCCCTAGTGTAATTTTTCTGTCACAAAGAACTATTACTTTGCCTCACTAGCAACAAGGCAACTACAGCCTGTTTTTCTAGACAAGTATCCCTTATATAGAATCATCCCAGGGAAAATCTGGGATTTATCCTTAAGTACTCCAATATCCTTAAATCCTGGTATTTTTCCTTAAATAGAAATAGAGTAAATAAATGAAGGCACAGACAGGTAAGTGACAAGAGAATGAACACCTTCAGAGGAATGAGCACATATAAAAATGCGATAATAGGTGATTCATATAATTATAAATAAAATAATTATTTATATTTAATATAAATATTAAATCCATGGGCAGGGAACCCTCTGCTAGACCAGGTTGCTCAGAGCCTCATCCAGCCTGGGTATAGAGATACAGACATTTACATCTCTAGAAATACACAGCGTGACTCTCCCACTCTCTGCCTGTCCTCAGCACCACAACAGAATGTCAATGCCAATTACTACAATTAGTGACAAAGTTAATTTCATGAGTATGTGGATTATTGGATATACTTTTTTACTCCCTGTGAAATAACAGTCCCAAGCTTTGTGGAATTTGGAAAAAAAAATTAATTACCTGTAATGACTGTTCAATGTACCTGGCATGGCAGCACAATCCCTTTTTGTACTCCAGAGCCTCACAAAACATGACCCCACACAACACAGCTGTGGGAACAAGAAGTTGGTGATGCTCGTGAACAGGGTACAGGCATTAAACAGCCTTGGCTTGCGACCATCTCAACCAGGAGAGCCAATTTTTGGTGCTCTGCATAAGTTTGTGAAAGATGATTTAGCTTAAGATGACTTTTGATTTGCCTGTGAAGTTGCTCTGGGGCAACTCAGAGCCATCAAGCTCAATTCTGGGTTAATATAACTGCAAGGTGAGGGCAGGTTGGCTGCAGTTGTCCATTTTTGTGAGAAAACATTTTGCAAGTCAGATGTGGAAACAACAAGGGCTTAGATGGAATGTAAATTATTCTTCTGGGGCCTGCCAGCATTAATGGGAGGAGGATGGGACCCATATTCTTGTTTTGTTCCGTTTCAGGACTGAATATAAAGGAAGGCTCTCTTTCCCTGTTATTGTCTCCCTCTGAGGACTCCAGGAGGAGATCAATGACTAAGACTTGTCCCCTGCTGTATTTCTTTGTGTCTCAGTTCTATAGAATGCTCTTTTCTTCTCTCACTTTCTTTAATTTAGTCTGGTTTTCTCTCCAGCGGGATATAAATTCAATAAACTTCTGGCCTACATTCTGACTTTGGAGGCCTTCTCCTCCACCAGCCTTATCTGTCTACAGCTTTCAAAATGCACATATGATAAACTGGCACCTTTATCTAGCAAGGATAGACACAGAAATGAAGGCATCTTATTCCAAGCAAATTAAGCTAATGATCCTTCTCTAAACCACCAGTTCTTTAAATGAAGCAAAACAAAACAAATCTTCGAATTCTTCTATAAGCCCTGCAAAGGAAATGAGCCTGAGAAAGTGCAAACCAAATGTCAGACACAGTACCTGAAACTTTTCTTCAGACTGTGCATTTCAACCAGTTATAGCTACAGAATGGGTCCCCTCCAACTCAGGATATTCTGTGATTCTATATCTCAAGTGTAGAGTGCACAGGACAGCAAGAGTATCCATGATCACCAGCAAATAAAACAATATCAAAATCATTAAAAATATTCACAATTAGCAGAGCAAACTCCTAGTCCTCCAAGCCTGTGCTGGCATTGTCAAAGTCATTTGACTGCAGTGCCTGAAGGCTGTGAAACAACCTTAAAATTTGCATCTCTACAGCAGCTGCCATTTAAGATTTTCAAAACATTTTACAAAAGTGATTTGGCTGCATTTTACAGATCATCTACTCCAAGGGTTTCTCCAAGATAGATTTCCCCGGTTTTATTAACAGAGAAACTGAGTGGTTAGTCTCCTGGCTCGAGTACTTCCACAAAAGATTTCCTGAAGACTACAGATATCACTCCTTAGGGGCCAGAAATCTGCCCTCATCTGCCAAGGAAAGCTTTCACATGAATTAGTGCAATTGGTACCACAAGAGGTGAAGAACTGGTGTGTTGATATTTCCAGCACTTGGACAACTTTCTATTTCCCTGAAGAAAGCTTAAAATCCAAATAAATGTAAGTGATTAAACAATATGAGGATATGTATCCTGTTTATTTACTTTTATGATAGGGGTGCAAGTTGGGGAGAGCTGTAGGTGGACAGAAATAGAAGAGCTGTATTAAGAAAAGCCCCTGTTTGGTTTTGAGGGAAAAGCTGCACTACTTTCTTATGATGTATGTGTTACAGTTATGGTATGAAAGTAGCCATTCCACTGAATACATTCAAATTTTGGACATCTTGTTTAATGACTGACAACACAGAAATTGGGTTGCAGTATGTGCTAGAATCCATCTCTCTCAGGTACTTCATGTAAGGTGAGGCTGCTCTTCCTGCTAGTCCTGGTATGAACCTTGGCTGTACGTGATGGAAGGGTGGAGAGGAATGTCTTTGCAGGA
The DNA here is from genome assembly GCF_003945725.1 of Corapipo altera. NCBI lineage: Eukaryota > Metazoa > Chordata > Aves > Passeriformes > Pipridae > Corapipo > Corapipo altera. The sequence continues at coordinate 4,176,410 of NW_020884872.1, read as the reverse complement.
CATTGCCTGACCTACAGGTTCCGCTAGAGAGCTTACAATTTCCAGCTGACCAGGTTTGGGTAGAGGCAAGCCTCTGGACTCCCCTGATCAGACTGCAATGGATGATACCATGACAAAGTCAGCAGCGTGTGAGCTCTGCCTGTGCGCAGGAAGACTGAACACTGAAGTGTCTGATATTGGTTCACTCTCAGAAAAGGTTTCCCAAATGGTAGTAGTAAAGTGGGGTTAAAATCAGAGCTTCTGGCTTTCAGGGAGCACTTTGGCAGTCTTGATTTTTTTTTTTTTTATTTTTTTTTTCTCTTATTGAAGCAGTTTTTCTGTCATTTACTTCTCCAGCAAGGAAGATGGAGAAAATCCAGATAGTGATGGCCAATCCCTGTAACACTTATCTTTCGTGACTAGGACCCCCTTCAAGTTCCATAAGTTACACCTGAGCCAGACAGTTCACTACTTTGTCCCTCCAGAACCAGGACATCACTGCAGGCCCACAGTGTTAGAAAAGCTCTGTCTTTTGGTCACTCAAAAGAAACCCACTTGAGGATCTTCATGGCTGTTTGTGTCCCTGCTGACACTAAACTCCATATTCAGCCTGGCAAGGTGAGTGATAGACTCCCCTGCTATGAAATCACTAAGCTGGACCAGTAATCAGCAGTCATGGTGCAGTGCAGAAGAGGTCAGAGTACTTCTGTGGCCTCCTTGTAGCAGCTCACAACCTTATACAAGTGTGGCACAGATGCTTGGACTTTCAGCTCACCACACCCAGTAATGCACCATTTCAGGGCTCTGTCAATATGACTTCAGATTTGACAGAAAGTTCTTGCAATTTCCTTTCACTAAAAGATTCCAAGATTCACTTCTCCTCTCCAGATGGATTAAAAAGGGAGTTCTGTACCTGTAGTGTGAATATATTTCCACAAGAAAGGGAGAACAGGTTACCTGCTGGTAACTCGAGTACTTAGAGGCGCATTGTCCACACACACACTTATTGCTCATTCTCTACCATCTCTCTCTCTCTCTGATCAACAGGTTTCTGCAGGTGAACAAAAACCACAGTGTGTAAAACAGATTGGGGGTGGAGGGTGGTGTGTACCCCTTTGTGTGGAACATAAGGGGAGGTGGGTCCAGAGGCTGCTGATACGAAAAAGCCTCAGTGCTGAGGTGTTCATGACATATGTGTCCTTACAGGATACAGCACAGAGAAAATACTTAAATATATGCACACACAAAATATAAACCACAAAGACCACTGTCTGTTGATAAGTACTTTCCTTTTCTGTGATGTGACATGTATTGCTGCATAGGAGATGTATTACTGCATGGCTTAAAGATAAACAGAAATAATTTTTATATCAGTGGTTGGGTATTTTACATAATGCTTCTTTCTTCCACTGTCCCTTTTTACACTGAAACCTCTTTGGAGAAAGGACAGTCATGAGCTACAAAGTGTCAGCACCAAGCACAGTGACTCCACGGCCAATCTGCTCTCCCTACTCTACTGTAACACAAATTATTGAAAACACTTGTTCAGAATTTCTAGCAAACCATGAAATAAATATGAAAACTAGTTACAGTTCTGAATTAGTCTTGCAGGAAGCTGCTGACAAGGGAGCTTACAAGAAAGATGGAGAGAGACAATTTACAAGGTCAGGTAGTGTGACAGGACAAGAGGAAATGTCTTCAAATTGAGAGCAGGTTCAGGTGAGATATTAGGAAGAAATTCTTTACTGTGAGGGTGATGAGACCCTGGCACAGGTTGCCCAGAGAAGCTGTGATGCCCCATCCCTGGAAGTGTTCAAGGCCAGGTTGGATGGGGCTCGGAGCAACTTGATCTAGTGGAAGGTGTCCCTGCCCATGGCAGGGGGGTTGGAACTGGATGATCTTTACGGTCCCTTCCATCCCAAACCATTCTGTGATCCTCTGATTCTATGACAACTCTCTGTTGAGCTCTTCTAAGTAACAGGGATGGGGGGAAATGGCTCCAGTGGGTGAGGTGAAAGGGAATGGGGAGACAAGCCAAGGAAGGAGCCTCTCCTTTATTGTGCAATCCTGAGGGCACACATCACTTTACGGTGCTAACAGTCAGGTGAAAACTGCCTTCTAACCTCCACTTATCCTGTTAGTGACTCAAACACCAGGCGAAAAAAATTTATGGGGAAAGATTTATATACAAATATCAAAGAAGTGTGCACACCTGCTTAAGGAAAGGCAATAACTCAAGTACTCTTGAAGTATGTTCCTCTATAGTTTCTTACCACAGGATTTGTTGGTTGATTGAAGGTATTTTCATAAACCTGACTCCAACTTTCACTGTAGGTGCTGTCCAAACAAGCAACACTCTCTGAAAGTTGTTGCCAAGCCTCTAAAATTAACGTACAAAGGTCAGAACCTGCATTTATTTAAGGAGGAAAAAACCTGCCGGTGCCATTTCTGGTCTTATCATTGCAGATCTGTGTTTATTTTTTCTCCAGCACATTCTTTTCCCCTTGTTCTTGGAGCTGAGATTTGTAAGTGCCTCATGGCACAACCTGTGAGCAGGATTGTTAAGGACTTTCCCTGTCATCCATCCTTATGGTGGGATGTTGTGGTTGACTGCACTGTGCTGGCATAAGGTATGTGAGGGAGGAAGGAGAGGACCAGGGCTACACCACCTGAGAGGAGTTTTGGGAAGAAATCACAGGTTGGTCACAGCCCAACTCCTCTAAAAGCAAGAGGGTAGATCTTGACTTGAGACAAAGTGTTTCCCACTGGTGTGTTCAGGTGATGTGCTAAAATTTGTCTTTGCTCTAGTAACGTTACAAGCACTTTGGTTTTTACTGTGATGTGCAGACACTTAAAAGCATCCTTCCCCTGTCCAAAATGTGGGGCTATAAAACTCCTCTGCTGATTGCTGCACATGGAGGTAGGATGTTGTGCTGTGGATCACCTGGAGACAGGTAACAAGATCAGCTCCCAGGACTGGCAGAACTCTTGGTAAGCAGCGAAGAACAATCTTCAGGCAGCACAGCAGGTCTCCATGAGGTCAGGCTGGCAAAGAGGCTCAGGGGACCAAGCTTTTAGGAATGAGCTCTCTGGAACAGAAATCAGCACACGAGGCATACTGTGGTCTGGGGTGACACACTGACACAGACTTCAGCACTTGAACCTGTATAGACACATCTCTTAAGCAGTAGACACCTCACTGGAGACAGTGAAGGAATCACATTATCATTGGAGTATGCTACAGGTTTAATACACACCTCTGCTGAAAGCTCATCCCAAGTCCAGCTTCAGTGTCTCAGGCAAACTTCATCAGGATTTTATCTCCCTGCCCTCCTCAATCACCACTCCTTTAGACGTGGGTTCTGCAGGAGAGGAGTTAACTGGTATTTTGTGCCTCTGCCTTCCATAGTATAACATTCCTTTGGGAGTAGTGGATGGAGGAATACTATTGTTACTGTCCCAGCTCATCCAATTACATAAAGAGGGCAGGTAAAAGGGGAGTTTGGGCAATCCCAGATAAGCAGGTTTGAACTGACAAGACTTAAAAGCACAAATGTGAGGCTCCTCTTCCAAAAATAACTAGGAAGATGATCCAGAGACCTTCAGGTCAGCTGCATTAGAGTTTCTGGAAAGTTTGTGGAGCAAATCCCCCTGGAAATCTTTTATTCCAGACGTACCAAGGAGAAGAAAGTCATTGTGAACAGCCAGTAGTAGATCAGTAGATTGCAAGCTGTACCTTCTACAACAAAATATTTGGTTCTGTGGACAGGGAGAGAAGAGTAAAGATCCTTAAACTGGGCCTCAGCAAGGCTCCTGACAATTTCTCCTGCAGCATCCTTGCATCCAGCCTGGGAATGTATGAACTGGAGGGGTCAAGCCAAGCAACTGTTTCCTCTAACTGGAAGCTTTGAGGCCACAGTAGAAATCCTGTGTTCAGTTTTGGAACTCACAAGTGAAAAGGACATATTGTGAGACTGAAGCAAGTCCAAGCAAAGGGTCACCAAGCCAGTTAAAAGGCTGTGTACATGATATTTGGGGGGCTTGAGAGTGTCCCTATTCAATAGGCACAAAAGAGAGTCCTCTCCACTGTCTGCCAATGAGTTAGTTCAAGGTACAATATGCTCACACACTGTCTCAAGGTACTTTCCCCACAACTCCATAAACAGTGTTTTGGTTTGGGTGCCCCAGGAAGAGAAAGGGAGATGGAAACTGTGTCATCCTGTGCTGCTGGAAGACATTGGCCTGGTCTGTGCTCTCTGTTCTTTGTACTGGCAAATTATGCCAACTCAAGGTGTCCCTTTTTTAACAAGAGAGGTGCACTTGGATATAGTACAGTGCAAGTGTGGTCAGATGAACATGTAGGTGCCCTAAGCTGGAAAACCTTCTGCCCTTTCCATACAGTTCACTAATTCTAGTTTGAGAGCATCCTGGACAGGTGAGTTCTGCTGTCTCCACTCTAATACAAATAAAGATGACAGCACCACTATACAGAAAAAGGGCATTTTTGTGTTCAGGGAAGCCTTAGTGGGCGTCTTCACTAAAGACTGTCCAAAATTCTGAGAAATGGGTGATCCCTGTTCAGAAACACTTATGGGGCCTCTGCTGTTTCCACGGCACCATGATTCTCAAATTGGACAAGTTTTTGTGAGATCCACTCCCTCTTCCTTTCTTCCTTCCTGTTCCCCATATTCACCTGTCACCGACATCGCCGTAGAAGTTGTGTTTACTCACAGTAAACGACCTACGAGAAGAAGTGTCAACAACACAAAGACTAGGGATGACCCAGCAAAAATTATGCTGCTTTTCTGGATCACTCAGTGCATGCGTGAATCGAACTCACAATTATGTACTCATATTTCTTCTTTATTTGTCATAAACCATCTATTTGATTTGGTGTGTTTAAACAGATAGCTTAATCCCCACTGACACTGGGGGTCGTCTCTGACGATTTGTGTTCCTACTTACATCTAAATTTATTCTTTACAGTACAATTGGTTGTCTATATCTATAGACAGCCTTGTGATTTTGCTCTTTACCTGCATAACAGCACTTGAAAGAAACACTTACCCAAACTCATGTCACTTGAAATTAATAGTTATTAATACTGCTGCCAATCCAGAAGCAGAGGGGGTGAAGGAAGGAAGAGGTGGAGGTTCATTTTCTGACTGGAAAAATATATTTTCTTTCTGAGGCTGGTCTCCTCTCTGCTAAGTTATTTATCAAACACATACTCTTGTAGGATTCTAGAAAGAACCCACTCTTGTGCCGTGAAGGCTGAGATTTGACTCATTTTGAGTGACTTTTCAAACTCCTTTACCATCCCAGAGCTTTTCCTCCTTTCTCCAAGTAAGTAATATCTTCACTTCCCTCTGTGGATAAGAGAACAACACCAGGTGAGATTCACCACCTAAATTCTGGTTTCTTGACATCACGAGCGGGTTCATTTGGCTGGTGTAGTGAATTTACCTGCTGCACTCCAACCTCGCCAGAAGCTCAGTATTATTAGTTTTTCCAAGTATTTTCAGATTAACTATTGTTGGCTGAAGAGGGAGACGAGTCTGTCTACCCCGAATGAAAGGGGCAAAGAGGAGAAAAGGGAGAGTTTTGAATTAGCACAAATGAAAAAGCCATTTTCAGCAGTGATGCAATCAGACAGCAAGATATCTCAGACAGCAAGGTACAACTACAATGCAATTACAGTTTTAAGCAAGTTCCTCCTCATCTTCTTGCTGGTCAAAACCGAAAAAGAAATGAACAGATGTAGGAAAGAAATAATGACACACCTCACTCATACCTGTCCTTGAGTTGTTCTCCTAACCTGTGGAAACTCCCTGTAACAATGTGAGCAGACAGTCAACAACTTTGCCAGATGGCTATCAGCAGAGAGCTGGAACTATAAAAAGAGTAAACACGTCATGTCTGAAGATCAGTTACAAACACTTCTTTTTTTTCATACAAATATGGGAACGCACAATACGTGTTCACCCATGTGTATGAATGCAGTAGAGCCAAAACGGAAGAGTTAAAATATTGCCTCAGGCCTCAAACCCTCTTTAGGCCATGGGATGCCTTCTGAAGAGGTCATGGACAGATGGTCAGGAGAGTCTCCTGAGAGTATATTCAGATATACTTCTGAGAGTGTATCCAAGAGCACAGCAGAGGGAAAGCTACATGAAGGAAGCACTGCCCTTCTCTGCGAACTTTGGACCTTCACTTCTCCCAGATGTCATACTTTGTGCTACAGAGGGCTGCAATTCCTCTTTGGTTTCAAGCCATTTGACCATAAATTCTCAAATCACAGAATAGTTTGGGTCATGGGGGACCTTAAAGATCATCCTGTTCCAGGATGATCATCCTGCCACAGGCAGGGGACAGCTTCCACTAGATCAGGTTTCTCAGAGCCCCATCCAGCCTGGCCTTGAGCACTTCCAGGGATGGGGCAGCCACAGCTCCTCTGGGCAACCTGTGCCAGGGCCTTTCCACCCTCACAGTAAAAATTTTTTCCACTATCTAATCTAAATCTACTCTCCTTCCCTCTGAAGTCATTCCCCCTTGTCCTGTCACTAAATGGTCTTGTAAATAGTCTCTCTATTTACTCAGTCGAGTGACTCAAAGCCATAGAACAGGATCTGTATTACAGAAGCTATTGCCATTTGAAGAAGCTTAGAAATGACTGAGTATCAGTTCTGAAAAGAAGTGATATGGCCTTTGATCTCTATGGCAACGTGTCATTTGCCACGGGACAAAAAAAAAGAAGAGAAATCCATAGGCAGTGTGTATTTATCAGATTAGAAGTACATAGCAAGTAGCAGCAAACTGTGAACGATTGAATTATGATATCTGTTGCTATTTTAAAAGGACAGTTTGAGAAAGGTGTGGAGGAATGAGTGAAAAAATTCTTTCCTGAGGTCAGAACCACCTGCACAGACTTAAGAGGTAGTTACAGGTCAGGCATCTAGGGAAAAGGGGTCTTTACATGTTTTGTGTATGACCTCTGTGTCACATATGGATTATCAATCAGGAGTTTCTTGTGCATGACTCTGCAAATCCCTTTGAAAGCTAAAACCACACTTTGAGAATTTACATATATCTGTGGTACAAAATAATATGGCATATAATTTGCAGTAATAAATGCACCCTGTCAAGGCACAGCAAGTCATCAAGCTTTAAAAATATGCCATAAATTATAATACTTTAAGAAGTTTGTATTGGAAATATTAAATATATTCACAACAGGAAAAGAAATAACAACAAAAACCAAACCCATCTTTTATTTACCTGTAAAGAATGTGGGAACCTGTGCTGTTCTCAGCATCTATAAACTAATACCTACTCAGCAATAAAGGAACATGTATGTTGGGGCTAAGCACCTCCCAGATTCTGAGTTAAGGTAAAGCTTGGGGGAACACTCACAGTCTCCCTGTCAGCAATTGCCAATGAGCCTTAGAGGCAATTGGCACTGGTTTTGACAGTATTCTTCCATGTCTTTCAGGATTAATTAGCTACATCTCATTAAGAGTGTGCCCCATTTTTTCCAGGCCATTCAGAGACAGAGCTGATAGTATCTTTCTAGTAAGCACACATGTATCTAGTAGACAGAACTTTTAGTAGGTGTGCAGCTTTCTCACAAGTGCTAGAATTCTTCCATGCTCTGCCTTGGTGAGTATTAAGTGAAATGCCTAAACTGACTCAGGTAAAAATGGGAAGATCAACTTCTCCAACGAAGACCTGCTTTGTAAGTATTAAATGCTACAATACTTACATTAATTAATTTAACCACAATCCACATGCTATTGCCAGTAAATAAAATTAAAACATGTATTGATTGATACATTTGGGACACAGTTTCAAACTGCTTTGAACAGTTAGTTATATGTCTTCTTCTGCTCAGCAGATAAACAGGAATAAATGTGCCAGATCACTAGAAAGGTCTCACTGCAGAATGAAATACTAGACCGATAATGAAGCACTACTTTCGTTTCATATACTGCTTCCACCTTCTGCTGGGAAGGAAAAATCCATCAGTGCCAAATTATGTGACAAGGAAGTAATGTGACAAAAGCTCTCTGTCCACATGTTACCCATGGCTGGGCTCACCTTGGCGTGTGTAGTAGAGCTGCCTCCCCCTGGTTTCATGGTTATGAAATCTGGGCAAGAATAGGAGGCAATTGACTTTGCAGTGTTACACAACAGGGCAAAAATTGAATAGAAGATGTTAGCTTTAGGGTTTAAAGTCAGAGAATCACTGAATGGTTTGTGTTGGAAGGGACCTTGGAGATCACTCAGTTCCAACCCCCTGCCATGGGCAGGAACACCTCTCACTAGCCCAGGTTGCTGAGAGCTCCATCCAACCTGGCCTTGAACACTTTCAGGGATGGGGCATCCACAACCTCTCTGGACAACCTGCTTCAGAGCCTCACCATCCTCACAGTGCCTTCTGCCTGCTTTGTGTTCTCCCCTATCACTGGCACCATCACATGGCAAAGGAATGGCAGGACTGGAAAAAAACCAAACACTGCTGACAGGAGGGAAAACAACTTCCATCTGAAAAGGCAGAGGAGGGGTTGCCCTCTCCCTGCAGCAGGAGGAGACACTCACTGCTAGCTAAGCATGAGCAGGGTTGAGGGATGGATGGCTGACCCTCAACCAGGGGATCTCCAGGAGGCTGGAGCAACCCCTGAGCCCTGGGGCTCAGGCAACATTCCCTTCAGCAGATATAATGGCTGGTCAGTGCAGGAACAGCCCCGGGGCAGAACTCAGCAGGGACAGTGATTCCTGCCGAGGTGTCTCCTTCACCATGTGGTGCAAATCAGCCTCCAGAGCCAGCCCCTGGCTTTCATCCAGACACCATGGAGAGGGGAGCAGCTGCTTGGCCGGCTCAGCCATGGGATGGTTCACATCAGTCTCCTTGTCCTTCTGCTGTGTGCCTGCTGAGCAGCACCAAACCACTCAGCTTGCCTGCCAAGGAGCTGCTCTGTAAACCAAATCGGGGTTTTCTCTCTCCATTTTCAGAGGAAGGTGTTTTACAGGCTTCAAGATTCCTGGTCTGTGCCTGTTCAAATCTCTCTCTGTATCTTATAGTCAAAAGAGGTGCTTACAATTTACAGCTGTGAGGAGCTGCAAATCATCTCCTAACAAAGCAGAGGCTGAAAGGCACCACTGTGTGTTCTTGGGAGAGAGCACAGAAAACGGGGAAACAGGTACAGAAGGTTAACTCACCCACTTATACTGAGTGTGTTACTCAAGGCTGCATTTGCGGGGAAAATGCAGTAAAACTTTCCATGAGATTTTGCTTAGGCATATTAATAATGTAAGGTTTGCAAGCACTTATGAACTACAACAGCTGTAACTGCAGATTTTGTAACTGGATACATGCAAGTGTGTCACTATAAGTGCAGAGCGTGGCTAAGGGATTCTGTCAGAAGTAGGTTATCAGGGTCCCTTTGAGTCCCTCAGGAACTACTAAAAGAAAAGGCAGTTCTATTTGTATCTTTGTAGAGATTTGGGAAGAAAACAAACTCTAAGTGTTCTTAGAGCACAGATATAGTTTATTCAGCTGACGGTCACTAACACATGTTCCTTAACAAAAGATAAAAAGCTGTACGATCACAGGAACAATTAAGGCCTTGTTTCATCCTTTGTCAGATCTCCTGCCTCACCCACCATCTGCCAAATGCAGCAGGAATTCCAGTAAAAGATGACAAGCAGACTTACCTCAAGTTTGCTCCTATTGATGGGAAAACACTACCATTTGTGGTCACAACAAAGAAGGCAATAAGTCAGTAGCATAGCCATCCCAAGTGTTCCTTTCTCTGATATGCATGGCTTTATTCCATGAAAATACCAATATCAGTTTAAGAAACAAATTTGGGGTAAAGTTGCTAAACATGTGTCTTCCCATGCAGCCTCCAATGGTCTGTTTTAGGAAGTACCAGAAGAGGGATTGGGTGTTATCTTCAGGTGTACTGCCCCATAAGAGAAGTCCAGGATGGAGGACAAGCAGGATATAGGACAAGGACACAGCCTGGACATCCTGCCATACTGACTTTGGCTTTCATAAGAAGTTAGGTGACAGTCAGATGTCATTTCAGGGGAGAGACTAAATCTTATGAGGTCGTGCTTCTCATACATCTTTCAGACAATAGAGGTGTTTCTCCTGTTCAAAAATTAGATGTCACAGCTGTAGCCAAACTAGTGAAAAGGAGGAGAACAGGCAGTCAAAAAGTGCTAGCAGGCACTCAAACAAGCGCCAAGAAACTCAGGGAATTTGCAGTGCTATCTAGTATCTCCTGAGACTAAACCAGGTGACTTTTAAATGGACTGCGAAATGGTGTCTCAAACAACCTATCAGCTGAAAATCTTTTAGGGACATAAAGAAAACTCCTCCAGAAGCCAAGAGCATCTTGTTTATCTGTAACTCCTGACTCATGTATTATGGACGTGGACAAGAGATGTGGCATTTGGTTTGGCCCTGTGCTCTGCAAAAGCTGCTCTGTAAAAACTGAAGTTGGATTCAGTAAACGTGCTATTCCAAATTCAGCCATATTTTCACATTCTTGGCTGAATAACTCAATGGACAATTTACATTCTCTCTGAGCAGGTATGATACAGTGCACAATTAAATGTGCTAGACTAGGCTTAAGATGCTATTCATTTATAATACTCGGTAATTAGTCTCTCAAAGTTGGCACTAGAACAAACACAAGACCCTTCTGTCTCCATGTACTAATAATAGCTGTATTTGTTCAAAATATCAATGTGTAGCCCTTCCTTCATCCTTTCAAATTGCCAGATGCCAAAGGCAGCTAATAAACGGGAGCATTGTTTGTGGCAGGCATTTCATATCAAAGCTAAAGCACTAAGAGAGGTAAAGCCAGACATTTCCTCAGTGGATTTGAAGAGTTTCAGTATTACTGAACATAAGCCATGAAGAATCCACACTGTCAATAGTGCTATTAGCTGCCAGCACATTCCTAGGGATACAGTGATATTGTCTGCTGGAATAATTTTACCTGAATGAAAATTCTTCCCAAGAGTCTCTGTCACAAAGGAAGTCTCTTCTTGGAATTCAGAGTCACCTTCACAGTCCCAGAGGTTTCTTGGTGCTTTGGGATGGATTTGTGTCAGCCTGTTGAGAATACTGCTACTCACAACCTGCCCTATCTGATCTGCTTCCAAATATCCCTGAAAATAGCTCCCTAATGTCACCATACTTGGAGTTCCCAAACATTCCCCAATGCCTATATTAAGCTTTACAATTTTATCCTTGGATTTTCCCAAAGGCTTTATTCAGGCGAAGAAAGAGTAAATCCATGTAGCAAGGTGCCAAATATTCACTGCACCATCAATAAACTAACTGAGGCATATTTTCTTTTCTCATTGTCCTTAGGTTCTACTCCTCCTCAGTGTTATCTGTAGCAAAAACAGACACCAAAGAAAAGCAACTGCCAAGAGATTGTGTTCCTTACAGGAAGAGGAATGCCACTTTCATTTTTAAATTTGTTCTTTCCATAGTAAAGCAGGAAAAGGAGAAAATCACTGTTTAAATGAAGGTTTATTACTTCATCTATGCCTACAGATACTTGCAATTTTCCAGCAGGTATAAAGTATTTTTATATGCGTCTAGGAAAAACACTTCTACTAATACTTTCTCTGAAAGGACAGAAAGAGGAAAAGGGAGAAAAGTGGGATCAAATTGAGCTCTCTGCACTCAATAATTGCAGTATTCCTAAATTGTGTTGAAATTTGTCTAACACAAACCCAAACACACACACAAAAATAGTTTGATAAAACTGTTAATATTTTTGTTTCCTTACAGTTGTTATTTCAGCAAATTCAGTTCTAGGCAGCAACACACATTCACCCTGACCATTCCAATCCTTTTATAGCCTTTATTATAGGCAGGATTGAGCAGCAGATGATTTAAAGAGAATATTGTGGGTGGACATTTTGGGGTCCATTGCAAGCACTACACCAGTGATTTATTAGTGACACTTCCATACAGCATTTGAGTTTCACTGCTTTGGTCCTTTACTGCTCTTTTCCTTACCATCTCCAAATGTTCTGTTTTTTTTCTCGATTCTGCTTTTACACTTGTGCTAAGGTTGTTTTTCATGTACAAGTCTTTGTGTTAAGTCTCTGAGACTCTTCCTTCTGTAGATTGCAGGGGGAAAAAAAGTCACTGTTGGGGGAAAGAAGGGCAGGAGAGGCAGAGAACACCTTCAGGGGAATTTTCTGCATGTGGAAAGGTGCTACATTGACAAGCCTCCCGTGTTACCCTCTGGCAGTATCATATCCAGATTATGTATCCAAGAGTGTACACAGTGCACCCTTCAGCACGAGGTGGTAGATGTACACACAGCCAGAGGGAAGTGAGTTGTGGAAACAGGTAGAGATTCCCTGAAAACCCTAGGTTGAAGTGGGCCTGCCTGGATCATCAGAGAGCAAGGAGAGAAGAGAAATCTTGGGGGGGGAAAAAAAGAGAGGGGTCTTGAAGAAAAGTAGTATCTCTATGGAGAGGATACCACTCAGTTGTAGGTTTTCCACAAGCTCTGCAGGACAGATCCCCAGGCAGAGGAGATGTTATGGAGCAAGTCAGGGAAGCCCTTAGGTGGCTCTCTGCTCCAGGCTTTCCACCAGGCTGAGACAACATCATGTTTTTAGATCAATTGCAGCTAAACTTTTTCAGTTCCTTTAACTTGTTTCCTTCCGCAGCCTACAAGAAAACTTTCCAAACAGACATTATAAACAGACATTATATAAACAAACATGGCTTGTTTATATTTTAATGGACAAGGAAATTTTCCAATTATCTCAGCTTTTTGTCCCCAACTCTGCTGGGACCAGAATTTGGCAACATTATAATAGGAGAGAAAGGAATAATGATGAGTGTTTCACTTCAGGTGACAGCAGTGTTGTGTCCCTGGTGAACAATAGGGACATGAGGCACACACACCACTGGTCTAAAGTGTTTCCTAGAAAACTAGGTAAGAGGTCAAAACTAAATCTTCATTTCTCCATATTTTTCATCCATTGTTTTAAATAATTACCTAGAGCCAGTGCTTCATTAAAAGAACAAAACATGGGCAATGCAAACTGGAAAGAGGAGATGGTCAGTGCTGCTCCTCTAGAATTCTCTTCAAACAATTAGTGTCAGAACTACTTGTTTGGTGACATTGCTTCACCCCTGATCTGGGGAACTGATCACAGCAGTCTAAAATGGGCCCCCTAAAGCATCAGAACTTTGTCTGAAACGTGGTGAAATGAATCCTGTGGCTGGAGCACTGCAATCCATGGCTATAAAATGTTCAGAAGGGGCTGGCAAGGAAGGAGGGGTGAGGGGTTTGCTCTCTGTGTAAAAAATTCGATTGACTGCACAGAGCTGCCTTTGAAAAACAGTGATGAACGAGTTGAGAGTTCATGGGTGAGAACTGGAGGGCAAGCCAACAAAGGAAACCTTGTAGTGGGTGTTTACTACAGGCTGCTGATCAAGGGGATCAAACGTTCATATTTGCAGGCTCTGATCCTGCTGGGAGACTTCAATCACCCTGACATCTGCTGGAAAAGGAGCACAGCAATCTGTAAGAAATCCACGAGTGTCTTGGAGTGCCACGAGGATAATTTCTTAATCCAGGTGATAGACAGTCCAACCAGAGAGGAAGCGTTACTGGTCCTGTTGTTTACCAGCATAGATGAACTAAATTTTTTTTTTAGTTATTTTTTTAAAATTTATTTATTTTTATTTATGTTTTTAAATGTCAGAGATTTCAATATTAGCAGCACCCCGGGCTGCAGTGATCACATCCTGGTGGGTTTCACAAGCCTGAGATATATGGGCCAGGTGAATAGTAGGATCAGGACACTGAATTTTGGAAGAGCAAACTTTCTGTCATTTAAGGAATTAGTGGGTGGGACCCCCTGGACAACAGTCCTCAGGGATAAAGGAGCTATCCAGAGCTGGCTGCTCTTTAATGACATATTTTTTAAAGCACAAGAGCTCTCAATTCTTCTTTTGGAGCAGCTGTCAGAACTGTACAAATTAAAAGCCCAGGGAGTCTGGTGTGACAGTAGTTTCAGATTAAATCACTACATTGTTGCAATACTATTATTGAACTGGGAAGGTTGAATACTCCTTTGGCTGTATTTTCCGCAAAACATGAAACTAAAAATATGTTTATCTTTTGCAAAGTTCGGGAAAAAGACCCTTACTAAGTATATGTAAATATATAAAGTTGTTGGTGATTGCAGTCCATTGGTGTTTGGATAAGGCCATGTATTGTGTTTTAAGTGATGTTTGAACATTATACTGATACTTGATGCTGCCATATGCATCAGTGTACATCTTAATACCTGTGACTAAATCATAAAGGAAAATATAACAGTACAGAAGTCAACAATAAGTTACAAGACTGCTTTTATTAAGGCATGAAAATTCTTCTGAACAGGTTCAGTCACAACAGCAGTTTCTGCTGAGCATCCAAAGCATGGGGGACAAGCTATTGGTTTGCATTTTCTCTAAAGATTACTGCTCAGCCCTTGTAAATGGCATAGCTCCACCAAAATCAATAGGCAGATCTCTAGTCCTGTCACCTCCAAGGAGCTCAGGATTGTAAGTACTAAAAACTAGAAAAATATTTGTAACAAAATAGCTTATTCTTTCACTGTGTGCAGAAGGCAAACACATTACACATTTGAGAGAAAACTGAGCAAAAGTTGAGAGACTCCTACATAACAAAAGCTAAGGGTTATTTTGAGAAGTTGTGGACTCCCCATCCCTGGAGATTTTCAAGGCCAGGCTGGACAGGGCTCTGAGCAGCCTGGTCTAGTGGAAGCTGTCCCTGGTCATGGCAGGGACTTGGAGCTAAATGGTCTTTAAGGTCCCTTCCAACCCAAACCATTCTATGCTTCTATGTTCATCAGACTCTAAGAGTGCAAAGATAATTTAGTTTCAGTAATGACAACTAAATTATTTATATATATATATAAAGATCTGGCATGGTAGCAAGGACAAGTTAAGTCAAAGTGTTTTACTCCTTACACAATCACCTGAATCTAAAGCCCAATGCAAATGACTAACTCTGAAATGTATTTATGTATTTAAAAGGTGTACATCAAACCTCTAAGATCCATTAGTATCACCTTTTGCAAAATGTGGAAGTCTTTTACCCCATTAATCTTATTACCTAACAGAAATTGGACTAGGGGGATAGAAAAGCAACTTTCCTATTCTGTTCTGTACCAAATAATCAGCACCTAAGTGCTGTGGCTACTAAAAGTGTTCATGCCTTCGAATTAAGGACCAATTTCCACTAAGAATTATTTATAATGCTGTCCATTGGTATTGAGGAGGAATTAGTTTGTTCACTATAAACAGGTACAGCAGACTGTCACTGTGTGGGAGGAGCACATGCAGCAAACAGAATAAAGGGGAGGTGGGACAAGTTACAACACCATTTCCCTCTCCATCTTCCAACACACTCCCTGAAGTGGAGTTTTGGGGCAGCAGAGAAGAGTACTCCAGGAAAGAATCCTGCAGGAGATGCTTACTGCGTGGAAGTGGCTTTTGTTCCAGTTTATCCAGCTGAACAAACTGTTGTTGTACCCAACAGAGTGTGTAAACTGAGCCTTTGCTGCAGCAATAATGGTCTTGCAGCCAGGCAAAACTCAGCTCAAACATATAAACTATTCAGTTGCAATCGGAATGCTCTCACTTGTGGCTTGACTGCACAATCATCATGGTCTAATTGACAGAATATACAGGTACCAATTGATTTATCTGGGCTGCCAGCAGGAAAAATCGTTTCTTTTTTCTCTTCTCTTTTTCCACTGAGTCCTTGTTGATTACAGAATTTACCATCAAATCCCAAAATCAGAGTGCTGAAGAGCACTCTGAGCAGGTTAAGCCCCGGATTCACGGTGCCTTTTCCTTACTTGGTGGCAAATCCAATGCTTGTTCTCCAGGTTCTCAGTATACTTAAGAGGTTGCACAATTAGGTCTTCAACGCTGTTGCAGCTCCAAGTTTCCACCTCACCTTAAGTAAACAGTGAATTACAAAGTGAAAAAGAGATTTCTCTGCAGGTTTGATGATTCACTTCCTGGAATATTTATAAAAACATGGAGCTTGTCAATAGTAAGGGCACAAGTGATGCTGAGATGGGCACATAGTGACGTGGCACAGCGGGAGAGCTAAATCTTGGAATTTTAATAATGAGGTCTTTGGTTTTTCCCTTCTATTTTATCCATGGAAAAAACTGCCAAAATTCACTTGAAGCTGGAGCTGTAGTCATTAATAGTTCTTAGGACACCAGGGAAGAGCCAGATTGCTAAGAAAAAAAGAGGGAAAAAACCCCAGAGGATATAGAAGCCCTTTATGTAGGATATGAATTTGGAAGGGTCAGTGTTGCGACCCATCCAGTCCACTACTGAGAAGAGCAATGAAAGCCAAATGTTGAGTGAAGACAAGCTTCAGTTCTCCACATGATGAAACATGATCCCACTAGGAAAAAGAATTAAAACAAATTAATCATGATTGAGAAATCAAAGAAAGTAACTTTCAAAGAAAGTTAGTATATAGGAAAGAAGAGCTGAGTAGCTCCAGCTTCTAAAAGGAGCCATTAGCTGAGACTCCAACATGGTGTGTAAGCATTATGAGCCTGAAAATATGCTTTATGCTGCACTCTGTTTGCACAACTCCAGAATTCCCATTACTATCAGGTATTGTAAATACCCATGACCACTCAGGAGAGCAGGGTGATGAATATAAGACAAACCATTCTTCTCTCTGTGGAGAGATTCAGAGGCTTCATATGCTGGTTTTATTTTAATGAACCTCAATATGCCCTTTGTGGCTCTCTGGTGGGACTTGTGTCACTGACGGAACAGTACAGCTGCTGGAGTTGGGAGTCCAAGGAGTCCTGGGTATCATCCCTTTGGAATCCCAACAGGTAGCCCTGCCCAGCCTTTGGGAAGCCATCAGAGCATCACCCTCACCTGCAGCTGTCTCCTGGGAGCTGCCCACAGATGGGTGTCACACAGACTGTGATCAACCTGACTGTAAAACTGGGAGACAATGAGCTACTGGTGACTACTATTCAAGATTCACAAGCTGATAGCTGGGGTACAGTGTTCCCTGCCCTTTCTCTGTGATTTATATCAAGCATTATTGCACTGGGGTGAATCGAACTAAATTATCTGCAAATACTATCATGATGAGTCCAGTAAAATCAGTGTAGTCACGGCAGCTGCACTGTCATGCAGGAGCCCTCCCCCCAGGAAAGGGTTGCTGACTAACTCTGGTAACAATGTCAAACAAGCCTGTTTCCAGGAACACAATCTGATCCATGGTAAACATCCCTGAGTTGTGAAGTAGTAGTAATCATGGGCTGCCAGCAACAAAAACTGTTTCTTTTTTCTCTTCCCTTTTTCCACTGAGTGAGGTGTTCTTTTTCAGCCTGCCAGCTTTCTCACCTCTCTCTCCTCCTCTTAAAGAGGCAAGCAAGCCAAATAGTGGTGAGCTGCTAGAACACACTAATTTTTACAGAAAAAGTGCTGAACCCTGTGATATTCTGAGAAAGTGTTAAATTCCCAAGTTGCAGAGACAGAATGTGTGACAGTGGTTAAGTCTCCTCAGAGCTATCTTTTCAGACTCTGTGCAGGCACTTGTGTGCACTATTCATACATCATCAGCATTTCCAGCTCTTTATGTTTAACATCCCACTATTTTCTTGAAAAATATTTCTTAAAAACAAACAAAAAAACACCCACCAAAAATCCCCAAGCTATTGCAGAAAGGGAAAACTTCTGAAGCAAGTTTATAAAAAGAGTGCTAAAGTTTGTCTCCTTTATTATGCCAATCCATGGTCCAAACCCAAAAGTGATGTGTTTCTTTTAGGGAAATGGTTATTGGTGTTCTTTTCAAGTGGTGTGTCATTTACTCTGCCTGAGATGGAAGCCATGAAGGAAGCTGAAGAACACAATGCTGTCTTCCTGCTCTGTAGTCATGCAGGATTTGAAAACAGGCAAGAACAGTTTTTTTCTTCCTTCTGTGGCCTTCACCCACAGACAAAAGGAGAGCAGGTTCAAATACTCTCAAATAGAGGATGGTCATCTACAAGTATTTCACCATTTCAGGAAGGAGACAAAGAGCTAAAAAAAAGTAACTGGTCATAATTCAGTACTTACACAAGGTAACCCAAGGATCTCTAATCGTAGAACACTTGGTAGCTGAAGCTGTCAGACTTGAATCTGAAGTTGTATCTTCCCATCTTTCGCTGGTACTGGAAAATGAGAAGGCTCACAACTCCCAGCACAAATCCAACCACAGTGAGGGCAATGAGGATGATGTATCCAACTCCCATCCCAGCCTCCTTTTCCCTCTTCAAATCAGATGCTAAAAAAAAAAAAAAAAAGAAAAACCAAGAGGTGCGAGAAAAAAAGCTTTGAAATCCTTAAATATTTTACTGGGGTAAAAAACAAGCCTTTCCTACAAATTATCCAACAGAATCTGCCAGCACAGAACTGTGATGCAGTAGTGTATCAGCCTTTTGAGGAGGGTGATTCTCATGGAAAGGTCATGAGGATGGTCCATGTTCTCCCTTTTGCACACAAGTGTAGAGTCCCTGCAGATATAAGTGTGATTTTCAGTAAAATAAGAATTAAAGAATCAACACTGGAGACTTTTTGAAAGAAGAACCTTAAAGGCGAAGCATTCTCCCATCTCAATCCTGCCTCTGTTCATCTGTGATTATTAAAACCCACTTGACTTGTTTTTATCACATACGTAACTCTTCTTTAATCACAAAGTATTTAGGAAAGGATTCTCCATGTGTACTGTGTCAAGGCTTGTGTTGCCAACTGTCTCCCAAGGCACCACCAACCATCAACAGAATGTGTTCTCCTGGTTTACATTTAGACACTTCCATATATTTGTCCAAATCTGCCAAAAGATACCCCTCTCCCTCTGACATTGCGCCTCTCTTCATATTTGTACATGTACTTACAATTCATTCTTGTAAAGGCTTGATGCACCTACAAAAACATCTATTTGTGTGCTTACATTTTCAGGACAGCACTTACTTAGCCAAGCACTTATGTGGTACCTGAGGTACACAGAAGGCAAATACTACTGCATTCATTCCTGCAATTACAGACAAGGGTTTTGGCCAAAGGGCACTGTTGGCAGCCACAGAGGTGTGTAATAGCTGTGTCCATGCTACATAACATCCAGGGCATCATTCCTACAGGTCAAAGCAGTGCTGTATAACATATTCAGTCTTATTTCTGAATTTCAGTATGAAACACAGGAATAAAGAAGAACACGCTCAGTGGAAGTGGAAGCCTGTATCCAGATACAGACAGAGCAGGCCTTCCTAAGGACATGTAGCAGTGGCCTTTGCTATGGAATGTGGCCAAGTGTAGGCAGAGCAGTGAGAGCTTTTTTTGTGTCTCACTGTACAGGTTACACTTGTTATTACCTGACATCATAATTCATGTTGTCTCCTTCAACACAGAGATGCAGATCACTGTCTAGGTCTATCCTCACAATTAAAATGAGTTGTGAGTGTCCAAACTGGAAATAGGAGAAACCTCTGGTGGTGCCACCTTTGCCTAGGAATCAGTGCAGTACAACCCAAATAAAACTCCCCTCGCCAGAGGTCACTTGGGGAAATGGCCATTTTTCAGTATTGGAAAACCATTGGAGTTTCCTGTGAAAAGGATTGTGGGAGTTGCTTAAGAGCTGAAGAACAAAACAAGCTGCATTAATAGCTAAGTTTTTTTAAAAAATAACTAGTTCAGAAATGAACACTGAAGGCCTATTCGAAAAGACAAACATTTGCATGTAATGGAAGAAAAATACAATATGCTGAGTCAGAGTCCAGTTCTAGGTCCAAAAGAACGTTGTGAACTCTCTATTCGCAGCAGCCACATGTTAAAACTCTGGTGCTGGCGACGCCAGATACTCTCAGAGAGTGTTTTAAATTAATAAGTTATGAATGCAAGTGGCTGGAGGAGGCCTGATGACAGAAAACATTACAGATCACAGGTGCCCTTGAAAACACCACTCAGAATGCAGAAGAGGCAAGTGCATAACAAGTCAGACCTTGCTTGTACATAATGCTGGTGTTTGCTCTCTATTAACCTGTACTGCACCTCTCCTCCAACGTGCTGTGCATCAGCTGTGCTCTCTGCCACTTCCCCTCATGGTGGTAAAGAAGCCAATGCCAGAGAGTCAAAGGAAACACAACAACAAAATCTCTTGCATCCTCAGACATTGGCCTTCAGAGCTCAATACAATTGCAGACCAACAGCAGGGTAAGCACTTGGAAAACTGATTGCAATCTGAAAGATGGAAGCTGCTTTCACGCTTCACAATTGAAATTGCTGTTTGATTTTGTGGTTGCTGCACTTGCTGCCCTGTGCAAACAGCTGCACAAAGCACTTTATCTTCCTTTCTACATTGCCTTGACAACCTGACAGTCACTTCACCCAGGAGGGCACAGGGTCCTCCACGTTGCCACGTGGCTTCAGCAAGAACCCATGATCCTCAGGAATATATGCAGAGGGGCATGAAAACCTTGCATCACAGGTCTTCAGCTTCCTTTGCCAGTAAAAGATGATCTTGAAATGACTGTTATGTGGTGTCCCTTTTTTTGCAAGCATCTGTTCAGAACTCACCAGCTGCTTTACACAGGGGTCCCCAGGATGTTCTCTGTGTAGCAATGATTTCTCCAGCCTTCAGGAACCGAACCATGGGGTGGCATTTCTGCAACAATCAATTCAAACTCCAACAAGTAATGTGGCTTACTTAATCAAAAACACAAAGCCTTCTGATGAGCATGTGAAAGCCCAGTGCTACTCTCACTCATTGGGGTTTTTGTTTCTTAATGTTGTGCTTTGTTCAACTGAAATTAGCACCAAAAGGAAGTTCAAAGGAAATGGCATCAGTATGAAATCTGTAATTAGTCACACTGGAAAACACTGCTGTGAACAGACATTTCACACAGACAATCCCTTTCTTTTTGTTAACTTTCTGGTTTTTTTAAAGAAGTTTTATGGGAGAATAAATTTCTCACTATTTCTATATGCCAGGGTTTTGCAAACATTTTTGTTGGGGTGTTTCTACTGCCCATGGTGGGCACGGCAGATGCCAAAACTAGCACCACCAAAAGCAGCAGCAACTTTCAGTCCCTGCCAAGCCACGTGTCATTTTGGAGCTACACACAACTTCAGTGACATGTGAATTAATAATCTGAGAACTACTAGTTTGAAAGCCCTGCCCTGTGAAATGCTGGGGATCAGCTGCTTCAGCTCTGTGTGAGCAGCACTTTCAGAACACGCAGTACACTCATCCTCTGCACACTGCCTCGACAGCACTATTCACTTTGTTTGCCACCTTTTTGGTATAAGTTGCAGCCTAAAGGTCTCTGATGGGAACTGCAGCCTAATGGAATTATTAAAAAAATACTGTGGCTCTCCTGGAAGTGCACATAAAATAGAGATACTGCAGCATCATGCTATAATCAGCAAAAGAAAGCAGGGAATTGCAAGGGTGTCCTACCAGTTTATATACAGAAGAATATGTTACCACTGGTTACACCGAAAATCCTCTACAATCCAATGCCAGAAACTGTCTTTAGCTGGGTCAGCCCCCAGAAAAATACCCATGTGTCTATGATTTTGGTCTACCCTCAAATAGCTTTCCCATCTGGGAGGATCCATTAGAGAATATGCTCATGCAGCTGCTCCCTGATGGCAATGATTTTCTGTTTCCTCGTGGCCACAGAGCAGCCACGTTCCACCAGACACCACTCCTCATTCAAAGTCATGTTTCTTACTCATTTCTTGCTACATTACTCCCCAGCCTATTTCTTTTTACTCCAAACTCTAGAGCACCTTACTCTCTTCCACTGAGAAAACAAGGGGGAAAAAAAGACTGAGTAAGAAGAGATAATGCAACATGCAACTCTCAATTTTGTGGGTAAAGAGCTGAAGCAAACCTGACCTGAACAAGACAGTACCATCTGAAGTAACAGATCAGAGGATCAGATCCCAGACCCTGGGCCCTTTCCCAGCCATCTTACACTATTTCCAAATATACCCTCTTGTTCCAGTTTTCCTTGATCTTTGCACCTTCTGCAGCTCCCACTCCCTTCTGTGTGAAAGAAAAAGGTCATCCTTAAGTAGAGGTGCCTAATGCTTGTCTTCTCCACATCACAGTTTGGTCTCAATCTAAGATATTGAATTCACTGACTTTTCATGGGGGTAAATTTTGCATAGAAGAAAGAAAAATGTACATATACATATAGATATACATGTGTAGAGAGATATATAGATATATTCCTCCTCAGCTGTGCAGGGCACAGTGAATTCAGGGAGGGCAGCACCTCCTGCAAAGAAAGGCATAGACTGGCAGTTGCTGAACCACTGTTTTTTAACAAGTATATTCATATTGAACTGCAAAAATGGGGGTCATCTTACCACTGTTAGTCTTGTTTCCTGTCCCTACTTTGTTTCTTTATTATTTATTTATTTATTTATTTACTGAATCTGGAGGAAGCTTTATACTCAGAGAAAGGAAACAGGTATCTTCTGGTAGCCATTTTTAATCTTTCAGGAAGAGATTGTTTGCTTTATAATGGGCTGAAACTGTGTTATTTAGAGCTAGAGGAAAGTGGTAAACAATGGAGGAACACCAAACTGCTAATGAAAACATCCTTGATAGAAAAAGAGCCAGGAAGGCTGTCAGAAGAAGAGAATTCCCAACTGTCTGCTATTAAAATAAAAAAAAAGTCATCAGCAAAACGTATTTTTTCTTATTTCTATAGTAGCACCACATTTTTAGATAAAGTTGTGTATCACTTACTTGGAAGTAAATAGAAACAAAGCAATGCTTTGTAGCCCAGACAATTAGAGACTGCAGTTCTTATCAGAACACTGCTTTGTTTATTGCTTTAAAAAGCAATCAGGCTTTAAAAAGCCCTAATAAACTCTATTAGAGTCACAGACCTAGAAACTTAATGCCACTGAGCTTCCTGTCCTGGCACCTAAAGTCTCAGCTGAAGCATCAGATCTCGAGAGGAAAAGAAAAAAAAAAAAAAAGGAAAACATCCTGAACCAATTTACTCTGATTTTTCCTGCTGACACTGCAAGTATGGGTACTCACTTTTTTGTGTCATGTCCATCTGAACTGATACTTTTCTGAACAGTTTAATTTCTAGCCACCCCTATGCAGAGGAGGAAGGTCCAATTCTCAGGTTCCCCAGTTCTGTGCAAGCTCCATGATTTTAACTATGAGCATGAGGAACAGGAAGAAAGGCAGACACTTCCACATGGTTGTAGTCCTTCCCCACTTCTCTCTGCTCCCAGCAGAGAATGAAGGAAACTTCAAGAGCTATTTAAGCCCAGTTTGGAAACATTACTCCTTCCATTCCACTGCAGGACAGCATAAGGCACTGAGAAAAATACATATTTTTGGGAAGAAAAATAGCAAAACACTTACTGTCCTACAGGTTCTTCCTGGTGTCTCCATACAGATACGAATTCTGCAGTGTAAGTAAACCACAGAATTGTTGACAAAGGAAAAAATTTTCATCTTAAACTGGGCTTTGCTTGAGTTCCCATTCTCTATCAGTGTGGTGTATGTATTTGGGATGGGACAGCTGAAAAGGAAGAGAAAAACCAGACAGATAGGGCTAGAGAAGGCAAGTTGTGGCTATAGCACATAAATTGTGTTCTAAGGCCTTTCCTTCCTTCAGGAAGTCACAGCCAGACCCTTCATGAAGCAACTCTGGCAGTGCAGTGATGATAAGGGGATGTTTGCTGCTTATTGCCACAGTAACCAAATAGAAGAAGAGATTTGAGAAGTGGTCGGAGGGTTGGAAAACAAAGGAAAGAGTAGCAGAAAGAAGGATTTAAACTTGGCTTCACCAAACACAGACTGAAAAAACATCACATTAAAAGGAATAGATTTTGTTACTGAGCAAAAGGATTATTCTGTATTTTAAGGTGGCAGGTGAGCCCAAGGGGTATGACATTGGGGTGACATTAGTGATCCAGACAGGAACAAAACTCCTGTTTTACCAGAGGCTGCATTAATCCCTCACATGTGAGGGATTAGCTAACCTATTTCTTCATTGAAGAGAGGCATGTAAGCTCTTGGTAAAGCTGAAACCACAAGAGAAAGCTCTGAACCACAGAGAAATAGATAAAGCACACATTTTTTCCAATGCTCTTTCACTGCTGACTGCCAAAATCACCTTCAGGTCAAAAGTACAACGCCTTGACAAAACTGCAGGGAAGACAAGGAAGCTCAAACAACTATGACATGGCCCTTTGAAAACCCTTTTCACACCTACTATTGTTGTTCAAAGGTGTGACCAGTCCAAATGGAAAGGGAACAGGTACATGAATGACAAGAACACACATAAAAGGCATTTAAAATGTAACACATTAGCAGTCAGTGCCACTGGAAGATCCAAGGCATGACAGATGCTATTTGTAAGTGGTATTGCTGTACCTGTTGCTGATAAAAACAAATGAGAGGGGATCCACTGAATTATTAGTTGGAGTTGCCCAGCAGTCAGTGAGGACCACCTTGAGCTTGCTGTCCCCTCTCTGGATCCCCACTTCGATCAGCACATCATCACTGGCAGAGACACTGAAGTTCTTTGGTATTGGGGAGTTCCCAATAAACAGCTGCATTTGTGTTCTGAAGTGTCCAGATCCATGTAAGTCCTCAAAGATGGTGTAAAGTCTGAAAAATCAATTAGCCTCCTTTAAAGACCACAAATTTTACTGTATGCTTCTGTAAGTCATAAATCAGTGGCTGTTTCTCCACCTCTTGAGCACATAAATAGTGAAGAGTTATCTGCAGTTCAGAGTGTCAGGACACTGTTCAAAAGGAAAGGAGGAAAATGCATCCAGTTGGGAAGGCAGAGAACATGGAAACACAAGTGGGAAAATCCAAAGGGTGGAATGTCTCTGCAATACAAGCAGGGCAGAGAAAGAGATTTGAGTGCAGCAGAAGGGGAACAAGACCACAAGTTCTCTGAAAGTTTAAAATAAGAACAGTAAAAGCTTAGTGCAGAGGAGAAGAGCCAAAAGAAATTATAAAGAACAAATCTGAACTCAGTAATCAAAATCTGAATCCCAGAAAGTGATGGGCATGAGAAAATTATAGAGCTCAGAGAGAAGGGGCCTGACAAAGACTTTGCAGGGGAACAGAAAGGAAAATATGATGTCTGGATAGGGTTAGGAAGCAGAAGGTGGATTTGGTGCCAGTAGGTTAAGCATGGTCCTAGAGGAGGTGAATTTGTGTGAAGGGAGGACATTCCCCAACAGAGTAAAGCTTGTGCTGCCACAGTTTCTGTGAGAATGAGCTTGATTTTCTGTGAAGTGTGGATTTGATTACATCTAACTTGAAGATAGTGCCTTCCATAAAAACCCCTGTGATTTGCGTTATGTGTCTTCTCTTTTTCCAAGTTGACCGAATCAGGATTTGTGGGGGTTAATAACTGCCACTCTCAGAACCTACAGAGGAGTCTGCAGACCCACATCAGGTAAAAAGATACATTATTGATATGTTCCAAAAGCAGGAAAATGCTGTTATTGCTACATGGGATTGCCCAGAAAGGCAAAGAGAAGTGAGGAACTCTGAATTCCTGAACCTGCACCAGTGGCACCCAAAGGTTTATTTCCCTCTCAAGCTTGTTGGCTCCTGGATCTAATGGCACAATAGGTTGAGTGGGAGAGAAGCACATAGCAGGAATCTCCTGAGCACAGGACTCCCAGGATGGCAGACTATTCAGCATTACAAGCACCTTCACTGGATACAGCTACAGCCCCTGGGGATCTTCCCAGTGCAGCAGCACTCAGCCACACAGCAGCATTTCAAAGCAGAAAGAGTTGTTACTTACCCTTCTGCAGTGTACCCAGAGGAAGCCAAGACATCATTTTGAAACACACAGCTAATGGGACTGGCAACTTTTAAGTGGTGGATTATTCCCTGAGCAGGAATGTCGTTCCGAAGGATGGTTTTCACTACAGTATTAGTCACGTTCTGCAACGCAGAAGGAAAAAAGCACAGCTTGTGAACATCAGTGTTTATAGGGATACAGCAGAGCTACAGGCTTACCAGTGTCAAATGCTCAGGTATTCTCCATTCTCTTGGCTACAAAAATCACATTAAACCTCTAATATCTTTGTTACTGTACAGTGAGACAATGAAAAATCCTCGATTCTTCCTCACTTTCCTTCATATCATGTCATAGAATCATAAAATCACAGAATTACTTGGGTTGGAAGGGACCTTAAAGATCATCCCATTCCAACCCCCTGCCATGGGCAGGGACACCTCCACTAGACCAGGTTGCTCAGAACCCGATCCAACTTGGCCTTAAGCACTTCCAGGGATGGGACAATGATCCTTCCTTAGCAATGATCATTGCTCCAGAATGGAATTTCCGTACTTTGGTCTGGTCTGACCATAACCTTTGGTTTGGGATCCAAGGAGATAACCATCACTCTCTGTCCCTGCTACTGGTACCAACTGAAGTATTTGTCAAAATGAGATGATGAAATTGCTTCTAAGAAAAGAGGAGCTTCTAACAGCTGCAAAGGGAACCCAGAGAGGCGTGGGAAGTGACTCTCAGTTTGGAGAGACTCTTGGAGAGCATTCGAAGGAGGACAAGGAACATGGTGAAGGGCCTTGAGGGGGAGCGGTGTGAGGAGTGGCTGAGGTCACTTGGTGTGTTCAGCTGCAGAAGAAGAGACTGAGGGGAGACCTCACTGCAGTTACAACTTCCTTGAGAGGGGTAGAGGAGGGGCAGGCACTGAGCTCTGCTCTGTGGAGACCAGGGACAGAACCGAAGGGAATGGCCTGGAGTTGTGTCAGAGGAGGTTTAAGTTGGATATCAGGAAAAGATTCTTCACCCAGGGGATGGTTGGGCACTGAACAGGCTCCCCAGGGCAGTGGTCACAGCACCAAGGCTGACAGAGCTCAAGAAGCATTTGGATGTTCTCAGGTACATGGTGTGACCCTTGGGGATGGCCCTGTGCAGGGCCAGGGGTTGAACTCGATGATCCTTGTGGTCCCTTCCAACTCAACACATTCTGTGATTCTGTGAGTTTTGCTGCCTGACCTCAAAGATTCCCCTTCTGTTTTGTGCTTGGCCCTCATCCCAAACAGAGAGGTAACTTTCCATCACAGGAAGGAGGTTTCTATCTCCAAAGGAGTTTCAACAACTGATAGACTGTACACCTAACTAAGGGTCTGCCATTGCCTCACTCCTCAACACCCCCAGAGATAGAAGTGCTCCAGAGTTTCTTTGCACTCCCTGGCTCAGAGGACTTACAGTCTCCACCTCGGTGCCGCAGTCTCTCCATCCTGCCTGCAGCACAACGTGGGTGCCATTGCTCCTGCTCACATTGCAGTGAGGCTCCCCAAGGTACAGGGAGGCTTCTGGGATGGACTCCTGCTGCAAAAACCTCTTCTGGATGGCCAGGACGATCTTCTCAATTTCACAGAACACACTCACTGCGTCTTTAATGGAAGCCTCCTGGGCAGGTTTGGCAAGGGGGGCTGGAGATGCTTGAGGAGAAACATCAGGAGTTGACACGGGATCCTTGGTGAGAGGAGGTAGCACCGTGCTGGAGAATGTGGTGTCCTCCAGAGCTTTGTGCTCATCAGCAGAGAAGTCCAGTGAAGCAGGGAAAGAAGTTTGCAAAGATGTCACAGATAAAACTGTGTTGTGCACAGGTTTCTTATCTGTCACTGTTGCCTTCTGGCTGATAGGAAGTGCTGAAGAGTGCCAAAAAAATAAAGGTACTGTTGTAATTTACAGGTTCAGATTGATTTCATAAGTCAAAAGCAAAGTCCAAGGAGGAAACTCACAGTTACTGGCAGGAAACTAACCTCTTTTGTTTTTTTAACTTGCTCCACTTGCTGCCAAAGCTGTGGCTTTTTTTAAGAGCCCCAGAGAGACACACAGTGCCTGTCAGTAAAGCTCAAGTGCTTTATTTCCTGACAGCTGCAACAGTTAGTGTGTAAAACATGTATATACAGCTTTTGGAAGATCAGTGCTTGCGAGAGATCCCCACCTGCAAGTGGCTCAACAAGTATTCGTATGTTTTTGCTTAGTACTGCAGGAGACTCCACAGTTCTGGGTGAGGTTATAAACAGGAGTAGAGCTTGTTAAAAAAAAACTGGGCCCATTTGTGACCAGTTGCTACCCAAAAAAAATTGACCCTGAGCACCTGGAAAACCCATTTTGGGGGGGAAGGGTGAGACAAACCTCATGTAGCAGACCCACATTGCCCATTTGTGTCCTGAGAGAGAGTGGGAAGGTGAATAAATGTGTTGGTAGCAATCTCTAATTGTTTCAGGAAGAAAGCAAGTGGAGAAAAGGAAGGAAAAAAACCTGTGATCTCACAGGTTGAGATCAGTGTGCCTGTTGAATACCAAACATCCAGCACAGGCTCTGGGGTTACCCTGTGGCTCTTTGCTGGTAGAAGCATCCTAATTATTCATCCACCACTGACTTAGAGACCATGAAGATAATAAACTCCATTTGCACTGAAACACAGAGTGTTTCAGTGTGTCTCATTGCACAGTGTGTCAATGTGTCTCATTGCACAAAATTTCTCTTAAATAATTTTAGTGTCTTGAACATACAAATAGCATCTATTTACAAAGCAACATGTAAAATCTGTACACAAAACCAAACACACACACAAACACACCCACCCACACACACACACATATATATATATATCTCCTTCTGAAACTCCCCAGCTTTCAGAAATGCCCCAAATGAAAAAGTTACTGATTTGAGCAACAGAGGAAGAAAAATAAAAGCCTGAGCTCTTTCAGAGCTGGATTTCACAAAAGCTTAATATGACATTATTCTCTTAGTTAAAGAAAACTGAACTGGTATCAGTTGACAAGTCGATGTGACTTCAGTGAAAGAGTTCCTTATCAACGTGGTTACAAAAGCAAATATAATTTGTTGAAGAAGCCTAAGAGAAGGAGCTTAAAGACCCGTCAAACACCAGCTAACAAATGACTTGGGGAAAGAGAGAGGCCAGATGAATCAATTCGTACCAAAAGGAAGTTTGTAATACCAACATTTCCTTCCTCTTGCCATACAGAGGTCAAGCCACCTATCTAGTACTTTCTGTTACCTTCTCTGTTATTTTTTCTGTCCCCTCTTTGCTTGTGCATTCATCATAATCTGTTGGGTGGTACATTTAAGCAGAAGACAATGCTGGAGAGTGTATAAATGACAATCTGGTAGTTCTGAAGCTGGAGAATAGTCAAATCACTGGGGTGTCATGATGAGATCACACCTCTCAGGTGTGACACCCCACTCTGTGTGTCAGGCAGCTGCTGGGTCGAGGAGAGGTGGGATACTAGAAGCACAGCCTAGAGGGAAAATTGCAATGCACTGACAAACCCCTTCAAGAGCTGGGCTGCCAGTGATGCTCAGTTGATATTTAAATATAGGCACACTCCTCCTGTCCTCCTAAACTCATCAGCAGCCCAAGAGGATGCTCCTAACCTGGAGGCTTCCTCGGTTATTCCCTCATTTCACACTCCTGAGGAGGTTGTTGGGAAATTCCCAGCATGAGTGAAGCAGGAGGGTTGTGTGATTGGTCCAAATCACCATCTGGTTGGTTTCTTAATTTTTACCTGGCCAAAATTTTCACTTTTTAAAGGTAAAATACACATTTACTTCCCTTTCTTTTCCCAACGTCTAAAAATCAGAGCAGGTAAGGACATACCACCTAAGATGGGACTCAGAAAGCAGCACCTGCTCTATGGGGACCTGTCCCTACAACAAACCATTTGTTTTAGCACAGGTTCAAGGGGGACAGGTACTCTACAAGCCCCAACATGAGATAGTTGTGATCCTACTAATTGACAGGATTTGTAACTTTCCAGATTTACAGCTGTGAGAGTAATAAGCAAAAAGGATGCACAGGGCAGAGCATAAACATGTTTCTGAAGTAATTTTACTTTAGATTCTAATTGACAGTTTTAACAAATGCATTACATCAAGGATATTGGTTTTGGTATTTTTTTCAGAGATAACTTGTGAGAAGAATTCAGCAGCTGTTAGTCAGCCATTAGGAGACTAATATTTCTTAAATTATATATATACAATTTAAGAAATAAGATAGATATATATATATCTTACTTAAATTATATATAAAGGAAAAGAAGTTATACAATCAGCCATCGTGCTGGTCTTGGTAACATGTGGGTTTTCACCTGAACTCCCAATCCACAGATGTGTGAGGAAAACTTGTGCTCCCAGTGAAGAAGAATTCACATGTTCATTTATTTATTTCTTGGGGTTTCTATCACGTGCAAAATTATCAGTGCAAAGCAGAGGGCAATGTGGTTTTTAATTCTTTTAAACAGAGCTAGTTATGGCTGTGTACAAGGACCCATTTCCACTGGTAGTTTATGGACCCTAAAATTTGTGACCAGCATATCTAACATCCCTTTACCTTCTTCTCTATAGAATTGTTTCTTGATATAGACAAAAATACCTGTTGGATTTGTCCTTTTGGATCAGTGGTACCTCATTTCCTATGTCATCTATTCATGTTATGTAAAAAAACTTCTTGGATGGATAAGCAGGAGCAATATAAAGAGAAAGAAAGGCTTTTCATCCGCCTGTTTTACACATACTTTCACTTCAAAAGATTCAGATTAATAACAGGCTTTATCATCTTTCTAGTTCTGAAGAACTCTTGGGATACAAGCTGCTCCTTACCCTTTATGGAGAGGCTGCTCTTGTCAATGGTGAAGTAGGAGCTGTGTTCCAAGGCATCCCGAAAAGTGGTGATGACACAGTGGATATCCACATCTTCTGCAACCACTAAATTGAAACCTACCACTGTGCTGCCATTGGTAATACCTGTTATCAGCACTTTAATCACACCAGCATCCACCTGCTGAAGAACATCGAGGGGTAGAGATTTATGTACCTGGAACAAAAACAAAATGCACGTGGAGATGGATACATAGGGGCAATTAAATTATTAGGCTCCCAGAAGAGCATTATGCATTTCAACTGTGCTCCATACTCTAGAGGGAAGCAGCAGAAAATTGACCTTTTGCTTTATAACATTTTCATTCTACAGCAGCTGAAGGATTTGGTGTATATTTAACCACGAATATTAAACAAGCCAAGCAATTAAAATATCTCATCTGTCATTTGGCACTGGTCCTTGCCCCTGGTAACAGAAAGGAGAGGAGGAGGCTGCAGGGGAGTTCTCATGTTCTGCCTCTCAAAATGCCTCCAGAGAGAGGGGGAAATCCAAAATGAGGAAGAACTGCCAATGGAAGTGGAGATGCTCTTGACACTCAAGAGCACATATCTTGCACATATCTCTCAGAGTGGTCCCACAGCCCAGGTATGTTACAGCTTACAGCAGACCACACTCAAGCCTTTCTTCACATCTGATTTCTCACCAGAGCCAAGCCAATAACATCTCTTTTTAAGTGGCCAGAACCAGGGTAAAGAAAACAGATGTTTCTTTTCATCTGCTCTGCCAAAGAGTTCAACCTCCCACTCTTCAATTTGATTTCAGAAATATTTCATTAAAATCTTCTGTGAGGAGTGTCATATTTTTTTCTGCAACATCTGACTGTCATCAGGGTACACAGCCCCAAGTCTTGATCCTCCTGGAGAACCCAAGAGCTGGGCTAGGAAATGGGTCTGCACTATTTTAAATAGGAACAGTCAGCCTCAAAATATCGCAGCACCAAATCACTGCTGAATTTAGGTCAGTCTAGAAAAATCGATAAAATAAATGTTCACAGTGTGCACAGTCACCTTGGACTTCACTGGTGGCCCAGAAAAGAAAATGCCACCTTTTTCAAAGTGCAGTGAGCCTTCGTCATGACTTGTCTGGGTAGCTCCAAAAGCTGCCTCCTTCACCATGCTGGAGAGGAAGATGGAATGCTTTCTGTGGGATGGGAAAGCACAGCCCTGTGTGAGGGTTTGCAGCAGCTTGGCTGCTCAGCCTTGCCACTGCCCGGCTCAGATGGAGCCACCAACCCCTCTCAAAGAGCTAAACAGGCTGCAGCTTATGCTCAACCTCTTCCCTTCCCACCCTCCAAGGCTGGATACCTCTGGAGGGGAGCCAACCACGGGAACATCTCCTCCTCTTCACACAGGAGAGCACTCCATGGGATAGGGCACCTGACCTTATGCAGGAACCCAAGGAGGATGTACAACAGCATTTGCACTTCCAGTATCATTCCCTTTCATCTCCAGCCCCAGCACCAGCCCCAGGAGAAGCAGACATAGGTCAGATGGTATCATCTCATGGGAGTAACACCAGACCAGACACAAGGCTAATATTAATTCAGCTTTAAAGGACATTTTAAGAAAACAGAAATACAGACTGTTTCTGAGGAACTCACTATGAAAAGAAACTGGTAAACGTCCACAAGTTCTCACCTCAGTCCTTTTCCTTCAGTTGCCCAGAAAAGGGGCCTGATGAGACAGCACTGGACTTCCCAAAGGAAAGCAGGGAACACACACACAGAGGTTTGCATGCCATCTAACCACAGGCAGAGCACATACCTGAAGACCAGGTGCCTGGGTAAGCCCAGACTATGTGATACCATCCATCAATGTCCTGAATTTTTCCATTAGAATTGTATATTTTCTTCTCTCCCTCTCTCCAGGAGATGCTCACAGATCCTCTGTGTTTCTTAATCTCCTTCACATGTGTCTGGGAAGTCTTTTTAGATTCTTTCACACTTACAGGTAGAAAGTACAGCATAAGTGGGACATAACTTTTGAGCCTGCATCAGGCAGGTAGTACAGGCTGTTCTGAGCTATCAGTATTAAAATTGCACTTAGAAACTGCCATCAAGAGTGCAAGGGGACACTGTCCCCAGCAAGACAGCAGCTCCCAGCAGCACAGGAAAGATAAATCCCGTGCTGACCCTATAAACCCTCCCGAGCCTGGGGTACACACAGCAGCCACCAGCCTCAATGCAGGACACAGAGAGATGGAAACAGCCAAAGAAACACCTACATTTTTTGTGATTTCTCAGCATATTTGCTCTTTGCCTTCCCCTTCCAGTGGCTGTCAGGCTCCCAGAAGGGGAAGGCACAGAGCAGCAGGGCAACCTCACCGTAAGGGCCAGACAAGCAGCACTCGGCCCAGGTGAGAGCTGCGCAGGAGAGCCACCTCTTCCCCACACCTCACTTTGCTTTAGGCCCTCTCTTTAGGGTACATCACTCACTTCCCTTCCTGTGCTCAGATTTCCAGGGAATGAAGGGGCCAGGTGGGGGCTACACTGCAGCCACCTCTTCTTCCTCCACATAACTTCTGCAGGAAATATCTGGAGCAGGAAGGGTGGATTTCAGCCATGAGTTTAAGGCAAAGGTCGTGCCAGTGGTGTAATGATCAGGGCTGCCAGCAGTGACTCCTGTCAGGGAAAGCCTTGGAAGAGGCAAGGCAGGAGTCAGTGCTGGGAGCCAGCAGGAGAAGCAGCCTTGTTTCTCTTGCACCCACATGCAGAGCTGGTGCCTTTTCTTGTGGATTATCCCAGGTGATCACAGCTTTTGCACACCTGTGTGCCCTGCCTGCTGTGCATTACCCAGCCCTGACTTGCCCATTATCCATTATCCAGCCCTGGAGACAGCCCCAGGATTTGCAGGCACACTAATTTGCAACCCTTCCCTGAGTTGTCGGGGCTGTTGTGTGTTGCATGTGCTGGGTGGCAAAGTAACATTGCACAGAACAAACCCCCTGCATGCACCTGGAAAGGGCTCCCATGTGCCTGCAAATCCCACAAAGCAAACCTTGCAGTGCCCCATGAGAATGGAAACAGCTAACTTCCCTATAAAACCTGGGCAGACCGTAGGTTGTCCTTGTCAGACCCAAAATCTCCCATTTCACCAAGCTGGGGGCTTTGAGCCCCTTCTCCTCTCTCTTTCTGCAGTTTCACAAGCAGGTACTGAAAAGTTGGAGGTCAGCCCTAAGTTTTCATCTTTCATAGTTTTTGTCTGAACTTCTGGACATTGAAAACAAACACCTGTGACATCCTCTTAGTCCACCCTGATTTCATCCTCTTTCTGTATCTATCCTGAAAATTTTATTTTTTCAGTTCTTCTTTTTCACAGAATCACAGAATCCTTTAGGTTGGAAAAGAGCTCCAAGATTGAGTCCAACCTTTGATCAATCTCCACCTCGTCAACTAGACCAGAGCACTGAGTGCCACATCCAGTTTCTTGAACATCTCCAGCAACAGGGACTCCACCATCTCCCTGGGCAGCCCCTTCCAGTGCTTAATAACCCTTTCAGTGAACAAATTCTTCCTTATGTCCAACTTGAACCTCCCCTGGTACAGCATGAGGTCATTTCCACTTGTCCTATCAGTGTTTCCTGGGAGCAGAGCCTCACTTCCACCAGGCTCTAACCTCCGTTCAGGGAGTCATAGAGAATGAGAAGATCCCCCTCGAGCCTCCTTTTCACCAGGCTAAACACCCCCAGCTGCCTCAGCCTCTCCTTATGTGACTGATTCTCTAGAGTTTGTTTTGTTTCTGTCCTTATTCCTATTTTTCCTCCCGAAGCAGATCTCGCAGTGTCAGGGGACATTCACTGTACTTGTATTTAGCCACTAGGTGACACTACAAAACACTTTATGCAAAAGGCTTCAGGATTTCACAACAGGTACCACACCCTGGGTTAACAAAACAATGCTTGCTGAAGGAGGGCTAGAAGAAAAGAGGAAAAAAGAGAACTTTTTGGAAAGAAATATTCAGTACCCTTGGGCATGGGGTTTTCTTATGAGACAAATTATCTTTGAGTCTATCATTGTATCTACAATTTCTGTAGCACATAAAGGAAACCTGAGCAGTGGCAGAGCAGGAGAAATCAGAATGCCAGAAGAGTCACAAGAAAGGGAGAGAACATGAGCAAAATTAACACTAGCTCCCTTTCTCAGGCAAGAAGAACAGGAGGCAGGTAAAGTCCATTTTCAGGGCCAGGTGGAAGCCACACTAATTCCAATTTAACAGGATGGAAAAGGCCAATTTTTATATTTTTTTTTTTTTTTTTTCAGGAAAAGGGAAGTGGCAGACCCAGGCAGCCAGGCTTACCCCAGGGATGGCTGTGGCATATTTGGTGGGTTTTCTGGGAGCACCCATCCACAGGTCCAGGGAAAATGTCAGCAGCCACTGAGGAATTTAACGCACCTCAGTGAATGTATTTTTAATTCAAACCTTTTGTTTTTCCTGATCCATTTACTTGAGGACAAGCTCTAATGCCATGATATTCTTCTTGGCTGTTTTCAAAGACAGGCTGAGCACACCCCAAGAAGACTAAAACACTCCCTCACCCTCAGCTATGTTGTTTTTCAGTTGCATTGCAAGGAGGATGGTGAAACTACCCTGGACAATGACAGTGCAAGTTGTCCCATCAAGTTTTTACCTCCTGATCTACACATTATTTAAAGGATGATATTTCCATTTGCTGTGCTGCCAATTTAACCACATGGCACTTAAGTGCTGGGGCTAAAGAACATTATACACATTAGGATTTATAAATCCTCTGAATTGTAGATTGTGATTCCAAAGAGGTTTTAAAAAACGTCTCTGGCAAAGTGTATTTAACTGGAACCTGATAGTGCTTTTAAAACCCATAGAACTTTCCTAACTCACTTTAAAGGATCCATTTCTGGTCCTCATAACCTGAAAAGAAAATCTGCAGATCTTTCTGGTCTCCTAAACTTCATTTCCTTTGGCTTCTAAAAATGCAACATTTGTAATATTATTTTGCTGTAATATTATTTTGCTGTGATATTATTTTGCTATAATATTTTTTGCCATATCCAGTAGCTATGCAACTACAGACTATATAGAGTGGCTCAGAGGTGGGAAGGAATCAGCACTAACACATCTCGCCAGCTGATCCACAAAACTGGAGCGCTGGAAAAAGGAATTAGTTCTTTATAATCACAAGCGGTCATTTTCTGCCTGAACACTTGAGAACCAGGTAAAACTGACACAAAACTTACTTTTGTTCCTTTATGCCATCATTTTACAATTTTTCCAAGCATACTTGTAGCTGTGATTTTCTGGATTAAAGTATCTGACCAAATGAAGAAAATATATTAATTTTAGTCCATTTCAACACTATGCTGTTCTGAAATAGCCCCGGGGCAGAATGTGATGCTGAGTGAGAGTGAGGTCAGTGGAGAATTGCTCCATTTTCACTTTGCTAATCACATCACTCTGCTTTTTTCACTGTTTTCCTGATGTGACAGCTCGGGGCCAGAGCAGCTCCATGAAAGCTGTGCTGCGCTAACACATCCAGAAAGGTGCAAACCAGCAACGGCCACTGGGAAGCTGATTTGATATCCAAGAAGACAACATCATGCACAGATCAATGGACCACCCTTTTCCCTCCTTGCAGTTGTCTCTGACCCCACGCTGGCCTGACCTCTGCCCCAACACGTGCTGCCGTCGGTGCACCCGCTGTGTTCAGCTGTGTCTCAGTGCCAGGCTGTGACTCTGCACACAGTGAGTTTAGGGAGGCCTCAGCAGGGTTTGAAATTCATATAATTATCAGCAGTGGATTTGTCACCACAGTTATCAAGGCCTCTGAATAAACAGACAGTAAAGGGGAGATAAGGAAGGCAATAACGCAGCGCAGCACAACCAGAGGTTTTTTCAGGCACCGGCATGTCTGAGTGAGCACCAAAGGAACAAAACTTCTGATAAATTGCCTACAAAATTAGAAGAGTGATACTGTCAAAGGCAATGCCTGAGAATTCTGAGAGTGTTAAATGTGCAGAGGATATCACAATGTGCTTTGATATCCTGCACTCTAATCAGAAGTGAGGGCAGAGGTGACACGACAAGAAACCTTTCCCTTTCCAGATATGGGGCTACAAAAACAAGGATGATTGTAAGAATTGTCAGCCTTGAGGTACTATAACAAAGGGTAATAGCAATCATACAGTTAATTAATCTAGTGCTGTGTAGGGCAAAGGTAGCAGAGCTCTTTGCAAGTTCCATTAACTTTTCACCACACCCCTGGAGGAAATCAATAATCCAGTACAACTGGGTATGAGAAGCAGAGGATATGGAGGCACCAAAGACCCTCCAAACCCTTATCTCCCTCTAAAACACAGCTGTACACTTATCCTGCAGTCTCAGACAGCTGGGGGAATTCAGACCTTACAGGTGTGCCAAGGGACACACATGACCATTCATGGGAGAAAGACCATACACGTGGTTTCTTTGAGACTGGTAACAGGTCACATCCTTATAAGCCACTTACTTCATCAACAAAGAGCTGTGCAAAGGTTTGATATTCCTCACTGCTGGTATTGCTAAAGCCTGGGGAGTATTTCACATTTGTTATCCGAACTGTGCCACTAAGCTTCTGGACAGCTGCAAAGTAAGAAAAAAAAAAGTTTAAATTGATGTTCTATGGACTGTAGCCCAAGGACAAGGGTGTGACAGTCTCCAGCATGCCTGGCCACCTGGATGTCTGTATGCATCAACTCCTAACAGCAGAAAGCTTGAAAGGTATCCAAAAGTCTATAAGTCATCCAGCACCTTAGTCTGCCCTGTCTAAGCCCCAAATGACTCTCAAGAAGGGCACTGACCTCCTGTAAGTCTTATATCTGCCAGCTCTATCTGAGATGCTCAGCTAGCTGTCCCACCAGTCCCTCCAGAGGGCAAACCACTACAAGGACCAAGGTCCTCCCTGCAGCCTCAGAGGAAGGCTGGGCAGCTGCCTGAGGTTGGACATCTATACTTCAGACAGCTGTGGTGGGGTAAGATGAATCCCAACAAGGTGTATTCTTTCCCCCTGAAGTCACACGATATTAAGGCAGTCTCAAACATTTTAGGTTATTTCCTGATATTGCTGGGAATTGCTGGTATTTCCTGATTTTCCCAGTTTCTCTGGGTTTGGCATCATTACCACAGATAATGGAGGTGATCAGAGGTCAGATAAAAGGGCTCCTCAAGACAGGGTTTGTACCCTTGGCATCCTTTTAGTGGCTTGCCAGGCAAGTTGACTGCCATCACTCGACACTGTGACCATTGCCAGCAGCTCATTTTCCCTCTGCCTCCCAGCTGCTGACAGGTCATCACCCCTGGCATACCAAGACCTAAAGTTACAATGGTTTATAAAAATACGGGATAGTCTTCACCAAAAACCTCAGGGATTCTATTATCTGATTCAGTTTAAAGTTGTTTGTGAACCAAGTTACAAGTCTTTGCTCCCTGGTGTAGCAGCTCCCTACACACACCCATCTGCATTTCTACAGTGTGTAAGGCACCAGGTGCCAGCTCTGAGACTGTCAGACTCCTGTACTGAGTTTTAGTCTCCCATATTTTTGAAACAGCAAGAATTGTAAAGCAGGGCTCTGCATAAACTCTGTGGGCCACTTTACAGCAAAGTTGGTTCTAGTCACATTGGGATAAAAATCATTTGAACTGGGACAGGATCTGGAAAAAAAAAAAGAAATAGTAATCAAGTAAAGCTTTGCAGGGGAGAGGAGAAATGCCTGCTTGAAGCAAGCCACTGAAGGAGGCTTCTTTTATCCCAGCATACTTCTGATCCTGAAGGAACCCCCTCCACCACCAGTCCGATCCAAGATTTTGGGCTTGCTTTTTGCTGTGCCTTGTGTCCTGTCAGATGAACATAGGGATTTGAGGGGTGAATCACATTCAGTTATCTCAGGTGAGAGGGGAAAATGTTCTGAACAATTCTCAAATAAAAAAAAAAATAAAAATCAGTATTTAAAAGACATGACAGACTATGAAGAGTTGGCTGAGGTTGAGCCTCCAGGTCAGAGATGATGCCACAAGGAGGAGCTACATATTAAACTCCACCAAACATGGATTTTTGCCCTCTAAACTCCTGCCCCAGGCTAGTGAGATGCCACCATGGTGGTTCTTGTTCTTGTTCCTCAGGCATAATCCCTTCACAAGCTTCATTACCAGCAAAGGCCCTTGGCTGAATATTTGATTCAGGGAAAAGAGAACAGTTTTTTTATAAACTGAACTTGTGTAGAATTCTTCAATTTCTTTTCCAGTTGAAAAAAAATTACCTCTATTTTTTGGTTGGTTAAAATTTGATATTTTGATATAAAAAAAAAATTGTTTTCAATAAAAAAAAACAAAACCTCCCATTTTTTTACTCATCCCTAAATTGAAAGGGGGCAGGGGAAGACAAAGCAAAGCTGTAAGTGAAGGTTTTCAGTTCAGCATAACATGCTTTTCAGCCCAAAATTATCTGTTTCCTCTATTTGACCACTGAGGTCCTAAATCAAGTATTTGTCAATCTCTCTTCCAGGTTTCATCCATGCCAAGCAGAGCCAAGAAAGAGAGAAGACAGAAGATGAGCAGGGCATTGGCAGGGCTGCCCAGAGCATGGCAGGGTGGCAGGAATGGACACCCTGGCACTGGTGAGCAGGGCTGGGGGTAGGAAAGGCAGGAGGAGCAGCAGAACTGGCCTTACATGGCTGAAAAAGTGGTTTTCCAGGGAGAAAGGAACGAGGGAGAACTAGAAGCAGGGCTGGATGAGGGGAGACCACCAGAAACAGGAGATCATAGGAGAGGGAGAGAGGAAAGAGAAGAGGTGAGTGTGGTTTGGGATCAGAGAGATGAGGAGGGCACAGAGAGAGAATAAAGACAAGCAGAAAGAAATCTGAAATAGCTACTGAATAGTAACACACTACAGAAGAAAATACATTTAGTGATAGGCAGAGACAGTAGCATTCCTATCCCCAAAAAAGCTGTAATTTTAAAGACCAAGTCTGACTGTAACTTTGAAACATGATTCAGCCCCGACCAACAGAAAAATCCCCTAATTAGCTGCAACACATCTGCCCAAACCCAAACAGATTAAGCCCTACCCGACAGCCTTGTTATTCTCAGTTACAGCTCTTGAAAAAACATCTCACAGGTTTCCAGGCAGCTCCTGCCTCACAGGGGATTTATGGGGGACTCTGACTCATCATCCTCGGGTGAGAGGAATGGGAAGGCAGGTCGTTTGCCTCCCTGGCTCTCTCTAAGTTAACTCTATAGGCAGCTGCTGCTGCAGTTCCCTGATGCCAGAGGATGCAGGAGAAACCAAGATGTGTGGCAAAAGGAGGAGCAGCAAATGCTGTGATGAGCCACGTTCAGTGCATCCTGAGTGCTTCCTCCTATTTGTGCTTCCTCCTCTATTATGTGTTTCCTCCTCTTTGAGATGAAGAAAAGCAACACAAATAAAATCAACTACCAAATTGCCCGGAAGAGAAATCATTTTGAGAAGCTGATTTAGAAAAAAAAGTGCCAGCTCCTGCAGGAAAACAATTTTGACACTGAAAAACTAGTTTCAGATGCCTTCACCCCAGAGCTCTGATTCCAGCTGTGCAACTTTGCTGACTCTGAGTGAGGCTTTGCTTCTCACACCGCTGAATTACCGTGCCTGTAGATCCCCACCATACTCACTGTGATCCGTGGCTGGGCCTGGCATCAGGCTGGGTGCTGCAGAGGCACCTGGAAAAGCTGGAGACCCCAGGGATCCAGTGTATTCCTGGGACCAAGAGCTGTTCTCTCTTCCCACCTCCACATCTTCTCCGAGAGTGGCGTTGAGGGCGGGAACACCAGCATTCCCTGTGGCCAGCAGAGCTGTGCCAGGGCCACCTCGAGAGCTGGCCTGGAGCACACCAGGAATTCTGGTGGTAGCAGAGGCTGTTTGATTTGGAAATGCCAGCAATGGGGAGCTGAGTCGCTCCTGCCCGGCTGTGCCCGTGGGAATGTCTGTGAGAGCAGCCTCTTGCTGTGGTGCTCCAGGAGAAGCCTTTTCCAGGGAGCTTTGCTGCCATGGACTTGTGGCTGCCCGACTCTCTGTGCTCACAGCAAGTGCCTTGCTGGTTGTGGTCCCCGTGGCTTTGGGGCTGTCAAAGCCCACCTGTGCTGCCAGA
This sequence comes from Corapipo altera, assembly GCF_003945725.1. NCBI lineage: Eukaryota > Metazoa > Chordata > Aves > Passeriformes > Pipridae > Corapipo > Corapipo altera. The sequence continues at coordinate 4,135,464 of NW_020884872.1, read as the reverse complement.
CCTTTTTTCCAAGGGGCTGAAGGAGCACTGGTGGGACTGTGGGACACTTGTTTGTCACCCAGGGGCAGCGAAGAGGCCGCTGTCTCAGTGGCAGCAGGAGATGCAAGGCCTGCAGGGCTTCCTTCTTCAGGAGCATACTCTGTGCTGTTTCTTGTTTCAGGAGCCATTGTTTCAGCCAGAGGATCCACAATCTCACCTATGACACAGGAAACACATTTAAATGGGACCTCAGACTGGAAGAGGAGGCACCAGGGTCTGAGCTGAAAATGGCACCAAGGCCCCTCAACCACATGTTAGAACATTGCAGAAACAGGTCTTGGCTATTCATTAACACCCTTTAGCATATGTGGGGTTTATAGGGCTGAGTCTTCTTTGTGACTACACAGAGAGGCAGGTTTGATTCCTGAGTCTCCTCTTCTGCTTACCAGGCCATGGACTATTACAGTGGGAGGAAATTAGCCACAGACACACCAAAAGAGGAAAAATCACTCCTTATTGCTCATCAGTCAGTTATTTCAGAGAGATTTCATCTGAAGACATATATATATATAAGGTTCAGAGTCAGATCAGATACAGTCTTTCAGCCAGAGACTGCAAAGGTGCAATTACATGAACAGATGGCATAAAAGCAGAGGTAAAACCCCACAACTTATTCCAGCATTTCATGGCAAAGAAAAACTACATGCCACTCTTTTGCTCACCCTCACAGTTCCTTCCAGGTCTGGATGGATTGGTATCCATGGTTGTCTTGCATCTGCACATGTAGGAGCCCATCAAATTGATACACTCTGCAAACACAGAGCAGTCATTCTCGGTGTGAGAAGCACATTCATCCCAGTCTGTAGACCAAAACAAGAACATGGGTCAGAAAGCCTCCCTTCTGGCTGCATTAAGATAAAAATAATCATAAAGTAGTCCTTTTTCAGTTTGTTAATGTGGTCTTCCTTTTCCATCATTTATCTGTCAGCCAGGCTGAGTGATGCAAAATACTATCTGCGTGGTTATCCTCTCAGATATAAATGTTTTGTTCTTGTACTCTGACAAATATTTTCTCTGTGTAAAGACTTCTTTAACAATTATTTTTAGAAGTAAAAACTTACTTGAAATGAAAAAAATACTGCAGGTTTGTGCTACAGCCATATCAAAAGCACACACTATACCAAGTTCTGTGTACAGTACCTCCAGATACATCAGGAAATTAATATATCTGTTACCATTAGCTACTAGTAGCTAGTAAACATTAAATAGAGACTTAATCCAAATAATCTTCCACATAAAATAAAAAGTAAATGTAAGTAACTCCCATGGGAAGCACTCTTCAGTTCTTAACAAAGGAAGAGTTAAGGGCAAAATCTCTTTTTAAACGGGATTTCTTCTCAAATGTAATACTGTAAAACTGTGACCCTCTTTCTGATAGTCTCAGAAAATAGCTTCTGTTTCATCAATGCATGAATATGCTCTAAGGGTGTCCCTTATGTCTGGTTTCAGCTGCTCTGAATCAGTTAGAGATGCTTCTTTCATGCAATTATAGACCTATTTTAATGCTGAGTCTCTTCATTCTGAAGGGATTTATATCTGGAGTCTTGTATTGCTTTTCACACCCTGTTCCAGCAAACCTGCAAAGGCTGAGTTAGTGCTTTGGACATGAATAATGTCAGTGAATCCCACGTGAGGCCTCCCTGTGTGCACTCCCTCATGGATACACCTTCCCTGCCTCAGGGCTGTGAGAGAGGGAGAGCAGCAAACCAGACTGAAAACTGTGTCTTGGGACAAATAATTCTAATCAGAGGCAGAAAATTGTTTTGAACAACACATTAGCATAAATGCTTGTTCTGCAAACAGGCAGAGATTAATGACTGTGATTATTTGTCCTAAACAAAGGAATGCCTCATTCCGTGTGCATGCACATACATGCACTCTTCCTTCTGCTTGCAGACAGCCTTCCCCTTTTACTTCCTTCCAGATAATAGTTCTTTTTCCTTTCTTTGTCATTAGCTAATTGTTGTGTCCATGATAGCCTCCATCAGACAACTTCATGTGCCTGTGGCCAGCATCTGCTTATTCTATTACAGCCTAAGCCACTTAGAGGGAAGGCAGAAAAGTGCAGGATTGACTAAACACCAGCAATGAAAGTGCTCTCATTAATTCCTTACTGTGCTGTGAAGTAATTGCGACTCCTGATGGCTTCACACACCATCGGAGAGATGCTCCCGTGTTAATTGCCAAATAACTTACATTCACTGGCTCCATTGTCTCTGAGGATTTCCTTTCTCCTCACTTAGCATGGCTTTTTAAGCAAATTCCTTCACCTCTGATGGCCACACTCAATCATGCATCAGCCCAAATCACTTATGTTCCCAGTCTCAGTGCTCACTGGCACTGGTACATCACTCAGGCATGCACATACACACACACACACACACACACACACACACACACACACACTTTTTTCCTCTATAACCATCCTCTATAACCATCACATCTCAGCCAAGGTGTGCTCTGTGCTCTCTTTCTGCTCTCTTTGCATCTCTCTGGCCTTTCACATTTGGCACTTCCCTACACACACCCCTCAACCAACAGTCCTGCTCTGAAAATTATAAAAAACCCACCTTTGTGTTCACTGTGATTACTCATTATACTTGTAAGGGACACACGCAATGGGTGAAAATCTGTGACATTCCTTGCCTAATGATGTTGTAGGTGCTAAAAGTCTGTATGATTTCACAGGAAACACATTGGAGAAGAAACACAAAGGAATCATTTCGGATTCAGGGAGTCCTTGAGCTGAAAACAGTTGGTGGGTCAGAGAGTATTGGTGAAAGGCATCACCTTCACTTGCTCTACTCTTACGCTTCTCCAGGAATTGGCTCCTGGCTGCTACTGAGGATAGTGATATTGGGCCTGACTCACCACACATCCCTTTCTCTTTTCTTACCCTGCCTCACACAACAGATTTTATTGTCTCTATTCATCGTGGCAATAAACTCAATAATTTATGCATCTTCAAAGAGAGATGCAATTCCTCCACTCCCTTCAGTTGTGCTCTCCCTTCTGACTTCTCATCCCTGCTTTTCACGGTTGAACTCACTGTCACTAAACCAAGCACAAAGCCTTGTGGTGGTCAGGCTCCACAGAGGATCCCCATGTGGGATTACTGGCTTTACTGCCAAAGGTCACATCTGGGGCTCTCAAGGGTCAGGAAGCAAAAAATACCCCATTATACAAATCTTTCCTTCATGTTCTTCATTCCTTATTTTCCACATTTGACTTAGGAAACTCATGTCAAACAAATGCTCCTTTGGGCAGAGCTAAGAAATAACCCCCTTTTCTCTGCCCCTAAGGAAGAGTGGAGGAGTTGGCCATGCTCCTGGATGAGAGTGGTGCTACTGGAAGCCACCTGGTTTTCTGCAATCCAAGTGACAGTCCAGAGCTATTGCCTTCCTCCTCCACACTCTCTCAGTCCCAGGATCAATAACAGTTGTAAAGTATTTTGGCACACATCAGCATCTTGCAATTCAGTATCTGCTGCCACTGTGATATCTGTGGCCTTTGGGTGCAATTTGTCTCTTCTGGTTTTTTCCTGTCCTGTTCTCCTTAACCTCCATGTGCTCTGCATCTTCAAGACTCCAGGAGTTTTCCCTGCTCACAGTAAATAAGCTTTTAAGGGATCAACACACTGAGAGAGAAGAATAACTTATTCTGTTGGCTTTGGCAACTTTCTGAACTCTGGTTGTCTCTGCCAGCTGGGAAACCTGAAGCCAGAACTTAGTCCTTTGAAGATAAAAATGGTGATTACTGAAGATCAAACAAAGGCCTCATTTACCATAAATTCCATGTGTGTTTCTTTAGCCCTATTTACAGGAAGGACATTTGGGAATTTCTCTGACTGGGTTTCCAGAGTGAAGATGTTAGATTTCTTTTCTTAAACCCTGGCCCAAACACAGCCCCACAGTCTTGAAGCACAAAACTGTCTAGGAAGGCATGTGTATCCAAAGGCTGCAAATATTCCACAGTAATCCTATCTGCAATTCAGCATGAGAAAGATATGGCAAATGTCCAACTGGGGACAGAGAGGAGAGGGAGGAAAATAAATAGGGAAACTAAGGGCTCAACTCCTTAAAAACACTGGAGGGAAGCAGTGCCTGAAGGTACCTGGGGACAGCCAATACTCCTTTGCCTGACCCTTCCAGGCTTATGGATAAAGCTCACGGAGGAGCTCTCACATCACGGTTTTCCCTCCAACAAATCACATATTTTATCTCCCTACATTTTATGAAGAATACTGGTGATTGTGTGATCAAAACAAAAACCCTGTTTTCTTCTATGGAAAAATAATAATAATAAAAGTTACCTCCTACTGTGGTGTTTTGCTGATCCACCAAAATCATGGAACTGTTGTGCAGGTAGGAAAGCACTACGGCAAATGAGGAGGCATTGACTGGAAACTCAGGATCCTGCACAGTGATTCTGAGCCTCACAATGACACTTCCAGCCTGCAGGGATTCAATCTGCAACTTCAGCTTCCCAGATTTGTGTAAAGCAGAAATGTCAGGTGGAAATGAATGTTCAAGCTGAGCAAAGGGAGAGAAGCATCGACAATTAGGAAGCCAACAGGAAAACCTCCTTTAAAACTCAATTAGGATGCTACGTTTTTAAAGATTTATGTATGCACAAACATAAATACAACATAAAAAATGTTGTAAAACAAGAGTCAAAGCATTTCAGAAATCTTTACTTTTCAGAGATTATTGAGGCCCAAAGTAATGTGAGTCTCCTTGGTGCACCCTTTGAAAATAGTATCCATCTGACCACCGGTCTTACAAACCAAACTTCATTTTTGCTCAAGGGAGGAGGTTCCCTCCTGGTCCTGTTTGCCTGGGCCAGAGCAGAACTGGCCCAGCTCATGTTAGCTCTGTATGTCATGTAAGTGTTTTGTCCTGTATACTCACCTCTGCACTCCCAGACTCTGGAACTGGATCATCTCCACTGTGGCTTGACCAGTACCTGGCTTGATTTTGACTACTACCAGCTAGAAGTCCCCCAGAGAGGGTTTGTCTTTTGCCATGACCCTGGGTCCAGTCCCAACAGGCAATCCCAATGTGACCACTGTGTTTTGGGAGACCCAATTGCATGGATGCAGGCTAGCTTGTGCCAGTTAGGGTTAGTGTCAGAGAATGGCTCAGGAAATATTTCATTTACCAGAGTAGGCATAGATATAGTTCCTAGGGAGTATTTGGAACTCACCAGTTCAAGTTCATCCTGCAACCGAGTCCAATAATAAGGAAATCTCAGGGTGAGAGACAAGAAAAATGGGGGTGGATAACTTCAATAAAATATGTTTGAGACAGCCCAGCCTCAAGGCAATATCACAATTACACCATGGTTAATTACCAGCCTGGTGAGTAGTTACGTCAGCTGAACAAATGGCATTGCTCTGAACAATAAGGCTGGCACACTGCTGTCAATATCTGAGCTGTGCAGGAATTGGAAGTTCTTCCTTACACCTCTAGAAGGCAGCTCCTTGCTTGAGCCTTTGTTCCTTCGTACACCTCAAAGCATGCCTTTGAGCACGCATTGCAGAGCCATAAATCAGCACAGCTTCGTTCCCATTCAGTCAGAGTTTGTTCCAAAAAATTCCTACAGACAAGCTGTTTGACTGGTCTAAGCTCACATCAGGGTGGGGAGGCAAGGAAAGGAGGAGACAGGAAGTGAGAGGGGGATGTTATGCTCCCAAACACCCAGGGAGGCAGAGACAACACAGATGGGAAATGCTCCTTTTCCTTCACAACCCCATGATGCCAATTAGATCTGCATTAGTCTCAGAGAAGATTCACTCACCAAAATCCTCCTACACAACAAAAGTGAACAATTTGCAACCGTGGGAAATGAAACCGTGTCAGGAGGTTCAGCTTGCAGTTTCTCATAAGCAAACTCCTCTCCCTTGCTGCCTTTGAAAGTAAAGCTCCATTATTGATGGGGTTTTTTCCCTCAGACTTAAATTTACTTATATTTATGAGTCACCCTTTGTTTTGGGAAAGTCTCCTTTTGGATGGAGATCCCAATTCCTCTGTATGGGCCCTGTTCTCTGCAGCAAAACTGTGGGAGATTGGTCCATCTGAAACTCCCCCTCTTTTTTGGGAAGCTGAGAGCTGGTAATAGGCTTCATGACTCAAGTTTTGCTTGTGGCTGGTTACACCTGAGCATGGACAGTGGCTACAAGTGTGCAGGCAGTGAACGTGGATGGAGGAGAAAACCTGATCCAGCCACTTTTCCTAAAAGAAGAAAGAGCTTTGAGAGCAGTCAGACATTTATTGAGATGATAGCGCTGAAATGAATGCCAGGAATGTCATTTCAACAATCCATTAAAAAGCCTCAAGTCAATTTAGTGTGAGTTTATTGCCAAACTAAAGATCCAAGATCCTGTTGCATGCCTGCATTTATAATTCCTTTACTCTTCTGTAGGGGAAAATTCTCATTGGCTTCATTGCTAACAAGGCCAAGGGCTTGATCTGTCTAGTCAGTTGAATTTTGTTTTAATTACAAAGAAAGGTCACAGGAAGCAGCATGATCATTTTCAAGGGATATTTCAGCCAGGCATAAAGTCCTCTAGTAGACTAAATGAATTTTAAATGGAAAAAAAAATGTATTGCCCACAGATATTTTAATGTTACCTCTGTAAGAAACAGCCTTGAAAATTCTTCATACGCTGAGCTGCTGGAATTATGGAAATCATCAGTGAAGTTGTAGTTGAGAATCCTCAGAGTAACATCAAATATCTGGGCCTCTGTAGGACACAACATTAAAACACACACTGAGAAAGCAGGAGAGGAAGGGATTCAATCAAAACTGATGTACCCAGACCAAAATCTCAGATGATGGAAGGAGAAGGGAGGATGAAATTGAGAGAGTTTGGTATCAAATAAAGAAAATACAGGCAAAAGGCTGCTACGAGCTTCCTACACATTGAGAAGATGCACTTACATCAGGCCCATAGAGACACTGAGGGTACCTGATTGCTACTGTATGAGAACTGGGTATACACATACCTTTATATGTGGGTATACTCATATTTGGACCTGACCCTACATAACTCCTGACTTGAAATTACATCCAGGGTTAAATTGCCAGTAAGTTCATCTTTGGCCCAGCGATCAAAATGTTTTTATTTATTTTCCTCATCTTGGCAGAGTGAATAATAAATATATATTCCTAAAGTGAAAATATAACAAAAAGCAGTGCATGGTACTTCTCTGGTGATCCCTGACAGATAACATAAGGAGCACAGGAGCCAGAACCAAGAGCCAAGGAATCTATAACTGCTGTAGCCTGTATAAACAATCTGAGGCTGTTACTCTTTGGACTGATCTTTGGAAAACTTTTCTTTTTCTCAAGGGTTCCAGCTTCATACTCTGAAGTTCAGCCCTCTGTTTTCATAACCACTAGACCTCCTACTTTCCCTCTACAAAGGGAGTAATTTCCTTCTGACCCAAGCTGGAGTCATCCCTCATCTGATCAAAGGGAAGGCTCTTATGGATAAACATGAACAGCAGCAGCCTCACTGTGGTCAGTAATAAATACTTCATTGCCTGCTCTTCAGAAAAAAAAAATGGGGAGAGATTTATTTCTTTATTTGCATGAAGGCCTAGGAAATAATTTAAGGCCAAAGGAAAAGCAAAATTATGTTTGATCAACACACTAGGGCCTCAGGAAGCCACCATCGCTGGTTAATTGAACCAAACCAGGCAGGTAGTCTGTAAGCTTTCTTACTCAGCTCTTGTTATTCCTTTTAATCCTTTATTCAGCTGAATCTGCCCTTCCTCCTGGCACTTTTGTTAGCTCAGCTGAGCCCTTGACAAACCAGTTGACTGGATTTCTCACTGCCCACAGGCATCAGCCAGGAAAAATGGGGCCTGATGGGTGATGGGTGGCAGCAGAATGCAGTGCCAGGCACCAAAGAAATAAAAAACAGAAGAATTCTAGATTAGTCTGATATCTGTAATAGTTTAAGTCAACCCCAGCACTGCTTTCCCAACCAGTGCTTGATAGTCTGGCTTGGATAAATGCTGGGAAAAAAAGTGATGAATTGTGATGATGATGGGAAATGTTGTTCAGGTAGGACCAAATGGATCATTGCTGAACTGCAGGTGAATGGAGAGCAGCTTTAGGGAGGGAGAAGGAAGGAGAGAGGGAATATATTTTAAGTTGTATATCTATTTTAATATATCTTAAAATATATGTATATTTGAAAGTGTCTCTTTACCTGTTTTGACACTTTGACGGGAGATGATGGTTTTTCCACAGGTTTCGTAGCTGACCTCGACTGAATACATCACACCTGCTTCCAGATGAGACACATCCATTTTCATTTCCTCTGTCTTCAGGTCTTGGACAGTCTCCTGGCCCTTGAACACTTGGACTTGGAAAGTGTGGTTCAGAGGAGAAGTGACATGCCAGGACATTTCAAAACTGTTGCTGGTAACGCTGAAGATTCGGTGGTTTGTCACTGCAGAAGGATCTACTGAAGTCCCAGGACGAGTTAGCCCAGAAAAAGCAACATTTCATCTCTAAAGCACTGTGCTATTTTAAGTCCACTACAGACAAGCACTTTGACAATCAATAGGGTAAAGGTCCTCTTTAGGTCAGGGCAGAATCTGCCCCCCTCACACTACCAGGTCCCCTCACCCATGAACCATCCCACTGGAGTGGTTAATTTGGTGCTTACTCTTTTCATTTCCCTTTGCTATATGTATTTGTGTTGACTCATAGAACCCTAGAATGGTTTGGGTTGGAAGGGACCTTAAAGGTCATCCAGTTCCAACACCTTCCACTATCCAAGGTTGCTCCAAGCCCCGTCCAATCTGGCCTTGAACACTTCCAGGGATGTGGCAGCCACAATTTCTCCCAGCAAACTAATCTCCACTGAATGTCTAGGAACACTAATAACCGGGCAGTGAGCTACAGGTGCAAGCATCAGGAATAGTTTGGAAGAGTGAATCTGTGTACTCTATGTGTATTGACACCTGCTTTGCCTCTTGTCACTTTAATCATCAAAATGCACCTCTTCAGGCAAAGGTTGTCTGGATTTATGCCCAGAAAACCCCCACAGACCCCAGCTAGCAGAGGCTGGGGGCACAGTGGTGTGTAGCACTGCACCTGTTATTCCTCTCTAGTCCAGTGCAATCATTGTCATGCCAATGGGAAAAGACAGGACTCTTCAGAGATGATTCCTCTCCTCGAAGGAGGAGGTGTCTAAACTGGGTAGGATGAACTGCCCTCCAGCAGAGCCAGTCTGTCTCCACTAACCAGAGAGAGATCCCAGACTAGACACCTCTCCTGCAGAAGCTGGGGTCAGGTGAGATGAGCATCACATCCCATGCTAACCCAGAGACCGTGTCATTCTGCTACCACAACTTCAATTCTTTCATGCTGATGGTTAGACTAAGAAAAAATGTTTGTTTGTGTAAGTTGCTTCAATAAGACATAATTGTTTCCAGGACTCTGAGCCAGGTGGTTGCCAAACACCCCTAAAGCCATCCCCCTCCTGCACTAGAGGTGCCTCAGTTTAATTCCTCCAGTCTGGGCTTGGATCAGAAGATGTGGATGAAGATCAAGAATATCCAGCCTGTCTCTCTGAACTCAGCAAAGAACTACTGAAAGTTATTTCCTCTCACAAGAAGGACAGGGTGTTTTTAAAAGGGCTGTGATAACTCTTATCTGAAAGGGATCTAGGAGTGACTGAATTAAAATCAAGACAATATTCATTAAAATCCAAGATTACTTACAGCATCCAGCATCTGCAGATTGGTTAGTTATGGATAAAAGACTTGAATTCATTACAGAAGGAGAGCTATTGCTGGTACTAATGGCATCTACTGCTGAACTTGAAGTAGATGCTGCAATGCCTAAGGGGAAATAGTATTATCAAAGAGTTAGAGTATTCCTAACAAAACAAATCCCAAATAATACCATTCATGTTTTCCACAGCTGGAAAGCAGCAATAGAAGTAACATAAATAGAAAATAAGTATATTATCATATCACAAAAGCATAAAATAATACATTATCTTAATTTTTGAGATTAAAGGATTGTAAAATTGTTCTCTAGCTAAAGTATCAAATCTGTAAGCAGTTACTCATCTCATTAACTTAAAGCCTATTATCAGGCCCATTGATGTCTGTGGGCTTTAAGTACATGCCTCTATATTTTGCTGGGCTGGTACCACAAGGTATTATTTTACCCAGTGCCAAACTCCAGCTCTCTGCAGCAAAGGACTTGGGGGCAGTGGAGCAGCTCAGGGTGGGATCACACAACCACTGAGTCTGGGCTGCATTCACGCAGTCAAAATGGGGAAAAAAGCCTAAAAATTTTTATAAATAACATCATTAATTGTTTTCCAGGAGGCTGGGGAGGTGCACTGGTGGTGAATGACGTTCTGAGAAGCAGTCAGGGTCTGAAGTTAGAGGTTTTGGCAGATGAGAGAGGACAGTTGAGGGTGAGATAGGAGAAACAGCAAGGGACTGTGAAATAAATACACTGCATTTCAATCAGAAGTAGGTAACAGCTGGCTTATGTGGCACCTCCTCCCAGCAGGAGGAAAAGGGGCACTGAGTCCTCCAGAAATCCTTGCCCTGCAGGCAACTCCTGTGACAGACAGCAAATTCCCACAGAAACTTCCTCAGTGTTTCCCCAAGGTGAGATCTTCGTTTCTTACCTTCCTTCCTTCGGCTCAGCTGGTGAGGGGTGACATGGGCAGGAGGGTCACAGCTGTAATAACCCTCCAGGTTTACACAGGTGCTTTTCTGGGGGCAGGCGTTGAGTTCAGGGTAGGAACATTCATTGACATCTAGGGAGAGGAACACACCTTGCACAGACACTGATATCAGCATCGAGACTGATCTGCAGTGTGTATAAACCAGGCTCTGGATATGATAAATTCAGTGTAAATCTGCAGTAACTCTTAATATAATTCTGGATGTACACGGGTGCAATGAAATTGGAATCCTGCCCTTCCCCCAAAGCAGTTACAACCCTCTCACTTTTTACTCCATTTCTTTGGAATTAGAGGACAGTTAGGGGGCAGCTCCTGCTTACAGCTGCAGGATGTCATCCAAACCTAAGAGATGTCAGCAGAAGAGGAAGGAGACCTGCTGAAAGTGATGCCACTGACAGTTGGACTGAGTAACCACAGAATAAGAAGCATTGAAAGTGGGGCTTATGGATGCACTTGGGGAGTACAAATGTTCAGACAACTACAGAGTAATGAGTAGATTCACAAAACTTAAAACTAAAATACTGAAATGTTCACCTAACAGTTAAAAAGCAGGAAGTGGTACGTTATAAGAATTAACAGACTATCAATGTGACTTGTTTCATGCAAGCTACTGATAGCAACACATCTATAGCAAGAAAGTATATCTGCTTCCCAAGAAAACACTTTTCTTAAGGGCCTGTTGAATATAACTAATGTTGACAATATAACAAATATGGACACCTTTGCTTTTTCTTTTGAAAATGGGCTATACTACTGGGAGAAAATAAATTTAACTGAGCATTCAGGAGCATTCCCTTCTGAACTATTCAGTCTAAAATTATTATTATTATTATTATTATTATTATTAACTACAACTCTCTTCATCCTTTAATGGAAACGCCAGGGGCATATTTGCAAATTTTACAAGATCCACTATACAATCTTTTAAAGCAAATTAATAGTCATATAAATGAAAATGCAAATGAAGGGGGATGAAACCTCCTAAAAAAAGCTTCCCCGCCCCCCTCCCCGTGACAGGATTGTAATCAATGACCTTGCACTTGTGTGTCAATCACTTCATACACGCGTTTCACCACATCATCCAGGGAAGAAGAGACCTCAGCCAGCAGAGCTGGTTGGTGCAGCCCAAGGAGAACCTGGGAGGCCACTGTCCCGGCGTATATCCCTGCAGGATTGCTCTGGATGTGGTGCACAGAGGCATTCAAGGGCTGCAACGCACCAGTGATCTGGAAAACGGGGGAACAAACACTTGAGCACCTCGTTCATTTTTCAGCACAGCTGAGGCATAAATTATGCCATGGTTATTGTCATAATCTGAGTGGAGAAAGCACCAAATCAAAAAACATGGCAAAGTGGTAACATTTAGGCCTGTCTTTATGCATTCTTATTATCACATTTCACAGCTAATTTATATTATAGTAATGCCAAGCTAAGGGAGGTGTGGAGCTGATCTCAAAACACTTAGGCAGAAGGATGTAATCCAGGAATATACGGGAAAAGTCCTGCTTTGCAAAGTCCCAATAGACAAACATTACACATGCTGTTACAATTCGTCTGTAAAAAAGCTGTCCAACACTTCTTACTTTCAACAGCTAAAAGGACTGCTGGCAAAGGGATAGGAAAGAAAAAGAAGAAAAGCAATAGACTGAGGATGAAAAGCGGGGTTGAGGGCCACGGGGAGACCCCAGAGAGACCAAGCCACCCCAACTGAGTGTCAGGAATGAGAGAAGGGACGTGGTGGTGGGCCTGGAAGAAATTCCTCTGAATAGCAGCTTGTTAATAGTCCCTATTTCTCTAGTGTTTGACCTTGACATAGCTTGTTTTAGACCAAGATATAAAAGTCTTTTTAGATCCTTGCCCTCTATTCCTTACCACACAGTGACAGGACCAAGATTTCTTGCTTTTACAAGGATATGAGAAGGCGTAATTCAGGTGGAGGAAGAGCTACACCCATGCTGTTGCTATCATTTCTAGTCTCCTGCCCATCAGTGATGGCAGATTATGGCAGATGGGTTTCCTTTGCTACTTGCCCACTCCCAGCTGGAAACTGGGGAAGACTAGAAATAAAAATGTAGGGAATTAGGGACCTCTTGGGTGCCTTTCAAAGGCCATATCCAAGCCTGCTTTTTTCCATGGAAAAGGCTTGGGTTTGTGGCCTGGAGGGTCTTGTCCTAGTTCATGAATCCATTTCCTAAGTACCCCTGAGAAGACAGAAAGACCCTCTCTGTCTGAGCAAGGCTTTAGTTTGTGGCCTGGTCCCTCCTGCAGACCCTCCTTTTGGGAAGTGTGCCTCACACCTCTTCCAGGGCTCTGTTTTCCTTGGTTACCTGCGACTCTTCCTCCTTGACACGCTGGGGACAGGGACAGATTTACTGCTGCTAACCCATTCCCAAGGCAGAGCCTTGGTCCTACAGCAAAAATATAACACTCTGCTGTCTGCCCCAGCCCTGATTCTGGGGGCAAGATTGACAAGAAAACACCCTCGTCCCAACACAGTCTCCTGCCCTAATCCTGTTTTTTCACAGCTAAACTTCTGGTGCTGCTGAGTCCACGTGCCTTGACGGTCCCAGTGCCAGGGGTCAGGTTTGTCTCTTGAAAGGTTTAACTCAAAACTCCTTATCACACTTTGAAGGTCTTGAAATCTGGTCCCAGTCAGTCATAGGTCCAAAGCTTAACTCGATCAGTGCTAGAGCAATCAGCATTTAAGCAGGAAAACTCCTATATTTCAGAATGTCTTTAAATTGCCCTTGGAAGAGACGTGAAAAATTTACTGAAGGAGCTGATAAATCAACATTACTTGAATTGCTTAAGGATGCAGCTGATGTTCAGTAATCAGAAATATATTAGGGCCAAAAAAATCAATCTGGTAGAAAAGAGGGGGAGTAAGGGCTGGCCCCTGAGTAAAAGAAACAAGGACAAAACAAGCAGCACATGGGATCGTTTGTGTTTGTACATACCATGGAGTGCAAAAGGCGGGAATGATTCAGAAGGTGGGAATCCACTCTGATTAATTCATTAAAATCCATTTTCACAAGCACTGTCACATTGTACCAGAATGTTCTTCCTGAAATGTATGAAATAGAACAGCAAAGTCATCTGAGGTCTGATGCTGAAGAAAGCAACAGAGCTATAGGAAAGCTCCAAGAGAACAAAGCAGGATTTAATTTGGCAAATACCAAGGGCCCAGGTACAGCCCATCACCTACTGCCTCCTTTGCCATATGCCACCTCCTTTGCAGGTGCCAGCAAAGGAGAAGAAGCCAAGGAAGGTCCACATGACCTGCAGCACCCACACACTGCTCAGTGCTCCTGGGTGCAAGCACTGAAGCTGAATATCCTGGAACTGATCCAAGGCAGATTCCCGTATTTGTTTTATGAAGAGCTATGGTAACAGTTTTCCTGCCCAATCCCACCCTCAGAAGGAAAACTTAAGCATATTTCTGTTAGAAGCAGTCCTGAATTTATCAGTAACATACCCTCTGGCATTGGGTCCATGCAGCCTGCTCCTTTGGATGAGTTGCAGCATTTTTTGAGCCCTGGACACTCAGCGTCGAACGTGCAAGGATAATCAGAGGTTTCCATATTCTCCATTGGACAAATACCAGGTCTTGAGGCAAACACACTGGATCTGTTGAGTGCTAAGTAACAAAAACATTTCTGAGAACAAAAATATAGAAAATTGTTTCCCTAAAATTGTGCTATTTAATTTATAGCAAACACCTCCTCCTCACTTTAGAAGCCCGTCTGTTCTGAGGTTTTCACGGGGAGAAAACAACAGCCTAAAAATACCATTATTTAATTCCAAGGGCATAAATGCTCTCAGATCTTTCTCTCTCTCTCATGACATTTCTTCTACACAAATTTTGAATTTGTAAATTTCCATTAGTAATTATTCAAACTTCCATGGCACAAGGCTGACCTTTAGTTACAGTAATTGTGGGTGTTCCATGAGGGCGGAGACACGATGTAGTTCTCTGGTGCAGGTGAGTGGGTTACACAGGAGGACAGGAGAGTAGAACTGAGCCCGTGGCTGCAGCCTGGCAGCACCTGCTCTGTACCAGCTGGCCACTCCAGGAGGTTGGTAGCCCATGCCAGAGAGCCCTGCAGAGAGGGCAGCTAAGGCAGAAGGTTGCTGCTTCCAAGCCAAGGGCAGACAGTGGTCCTGCCTCAATTCCAGGACATATTTCTCTCCAGAGGAAAAGAGAAAACATTTCTAAGCCTTACAATCACTACTTTCACCCACGGTCTCAAACACAGCTCCAAGTAATGCTCAGCTCTGATCTTTCTAATCAACCTGAAAGATTTCGCTTTTCCATTCATCCTGCACCTGCAGATTTTTGATCCATTACTGGGCAATTAAAGTCAGCCAGGAGGAAAATTAACCTGATTCTTGCAATGGAAATAGTTGTGGTGCAGAAAAACCACATTTGACATAATAAAGCCCACAGAAAGTGAAAAGTCCACAACAAATTATAAATCTATCATGAATCATCAGTTCTGTGGGTTTACAGTTTCTGTTATCCCAAGACTCTGGATGACAGTAAATGCCAGGTTTCTGAGAAGCAGAAGGGGATACTGATACTGACTTTTGGCCTCACTGAAGTAACCTTCTTAAACAGGGAAATTATCTCAATTAATCAAGATTTAAACTAAATCTCTGTAACTTGCTGCCACATGCACATTCCGGGTTCCTCCCCCCCCCCCCTCACCAGTCTATGGGAGACTGGAGGCTACTGCAAGCAGAAAGCCTCAGCTTTTTGGCACACTCCATAACAGTTCTCATTTTTAGCACTCCAAATCCCCAGCTCAATCTACAGTTGAGGGATTGAGCTCAAACTATGGCCTGCAAAGCTCAACATGTGCAATTTTCAGCCATTTACGCAACTGGACATACAGAGATATTTGCACAAAGAATTAGACTATTAAGAGCAGTGATCTGTGTCCCTCTAAGGGCCCACAGTATCCCTGTCAAGGGCCTCTGAAAGGTAATTGTGAAAAGTAGGCATAATTTAATGATGGGAGTTATGTCCACTGAAAAACCTTCCAAAATTCAAATACTGGGGAATGGGAAAGACATCGAGTTGAGATGTCTCAGTAGGATGCAGGTCATTTGCACACATATTTTTAAAGACCTGCATGCAGAGCCCATGGGATGGCATTTCCCACACTGTTTTGTATTGTATTTCATCCACTGTGTGTGTGTATTTTGTGTGCACACACCCAACAAGCAAAAGCTTTAACAAGGCTTGAGCATCTTTCACAGACAGTTGGTGTGAGACCCACAAGAGCTCTGGGCAGCAAATTACAAAACTCTGTCCCTATTCCCAAACCCAATGAATGTCTGGCTGCCCTACAGGGAGCAGGATTTGTCCTGCTACCTAATGTAGCCTTTTATGAGCCTCTTCATGCCTGTAAATCAAAGTCACTCACTCTCTTTAGTCTCTCACAGGACCAACTCTGCCTCCAAAGTTGAGTCTGAGTCATAGGCCCCATAGGATGAGAAAAAAAAATCGACCCTGTGCAATCTTACTCAGGTTACTTCTGGGCCCAGCAAGCACCAGGAATCCATTCTGCTTCCCAGTAGACCAGGAACCTCTACTTCTGGGGCTGGCACTACGGGTTGTCCCCCCAAACAGGTCTTACTCCTGGAAATATTCTTCCTGATTTTCAGTCTAAAACCACAATAAGTGTGATATGGCTTCGGATGCCCTTAGATGAGTTTCCTAGACATTCCCAGTCTCATGTGATTGCTCCATCCCAGCCTCCCGTGCAGGGAGCCAAGCAGCCTCTCACATCAGAGCACCAAGGGATTTCCCTGTATTAGTATATTCCTTGTTCACCAGTGCTCCTTACTATTCAAAACCAGGTGGATCTTAGTAAGCTGGACCCAAGCATGTGAATTCCTCCAGCTCTGAGATCCAGGTGCAGTTCAAGCAGGTTTGAGGTTCAAAGCAGAATTTTTTCCACCTGGGTCTCTTTTTCTTTTTTTCTTTTTTTCTTTTTTTTTTTTTTTTCTTGTTTAACTGCAGTGTAAATGGCTTAATGAGTCACATGCAATCTCAGAAAACACTATTGAATCCTGGCCCAGTGCCTCCCTGGCCATTTATCTGAAATCAAAAGGTCATCGTTTTCAGATCAGCGGAAACAGGGATGGATTCACTTCACATTTCTGCCTAATTGTACCAGATGTACTTTGAAAATTCAATTTATGCTCTCCACTTCAATAACGTTGGGGACAGTCACCTACCAAGCAATGCTGCCAGCACTGGGGAGCAAGCCAGCCAACTCCTCTGTCAGTTGGATGAAGTACAGGCTTTTCTCCTCTGTTATTTACATAAATGTATGAAAACAGAGCTGCAGCACCCAGTGCTTAGCAACCAAAGGTCATTTACCAGCCTGCCCACTGGAGAGCCACTGGATCTGCTGTGGCTGCAAGGAAGGAGGGATCTCCCTGGAGATTGATGCTGCAGGACACCATTATCTCAGCCATGATACCCTTCCTCTCTCTCCTTCCACCAGGAGGGGACAGGGTTCATCCAGAGGGTATGGCAGAGCCAGGGAGCAGCACCCTTCATTTGTCTCAGGTATCAGAAGGTGGAGACAAATCCATGAAATTATAGAAAGAGCCCCTGGCAAAGTCTGTTCCAAAGGCAGACTGGCAGTTTTCATCACATGTTTTGTGAGACTTTGAGCATTGGTAGACTTTGTCTGCTCACATGGATGTTTTCCATCCTGATTCCTTCTCCAAGGGTTAATTAGGTTGTGTGTTGGTCCATTATCTGACAAATATTTAACACCCTTCCCTGTGGAAAGCTCTGTCATTCACTAGAACATATTCAGAAGCCATGGGCTGAAATTTGGCAAGCTGTTGGACAATGGGGGACCATGGCCTTCAAAGAAAGACTTGTAAGAAAAGACTACTAAAAAGACAAGGACTTTTGTCTTGAAGAAGAGGAGGCTGAGGGAGATGTGGCCAAGGTTTACAAAATCCCAAAGGCAGGGGGTAAGGTGAAAGCAGAGATGGTTTTCACCAGAGCCCACAGTAACAAAATGTGCAAAAGCACACATTTCTTTACCCAAATGGATTGTGGAGGCAGACAGCTTCAGTGGGCTCAAAAAGGGACAAGACAGTACCCAGACAGGATTCCCATAAGCAGACACCACAGGGAACAGGCAGGGACAGACCCTCTGATGCCCGTAATCCCATTTCTGCAGCTGCTGAGGGCACACAAAGGACCCAAACTGCAGGGTAGGGAGAGATACTTGCTCCTGTGTGAAGTTCCATAGGGTATTTTGGCACCTTCCCACCCCAGGCTGATCCTGTAACACTGCCCATACGTGACACCACCATCCCATGGCTTTCTGGTGACAGCTCAAGCACAGGGGACAGCTGTGCCACAGCTCCTCACTGCTCCAGCTGGAGTCAGCATGGGAACATCTACACACTGGCCCTGAAATGTCCCACTCCTGCTGAGGAGCCACCTGGGCTCCAAAAATGATATTTTTTTACTTTACGGTGGTTTTTCTGAAAACCTTAGGAAGTTATGCACACAAAGAGCGCTCTGATTAAAAGTGTGACCTTAACATTGCAAATCAAACACTCTCAAGTTAAGAAACTCCAGGATTAAAGTTGTCTGGGCCTTCTTATTTCAGGGTGTTTTTCATGGAGGTAACAGATCAACAGTGCTTAGGGAACTTGAACTAAAACAGTGTTTTAGAGACTTGTGTGCTTAAAAACCAGGGTTCATTGCATGCTGATGCACTCTTTCCCTCCTTAGCTGGGGATCAAGCAGGGTTGGGTGACAGATAAGGAGCTCTCTGGTTTCATCTTGTGCTGGAAAGTGGGCAGGCAGCCAGTCACCAGCAGAATTAGCTATACCATCCATTCTAGCAGCTGGAAATTAGCCTGGGGAATTACACCCTGTCTCTACCTGCAAGATTCTGGGAAAGCTTTGTAAGGTGAAACAATCTTTCAGAGCCGTGGGTTTTGCAGGTCCATGAGCCTGACCTGCAGCCCTGGACCTGTCAAGCAGTTGGGGGACTGCTCAAAGTCACCACTGAGGATGTGAATCTCTGTGGCCCAACCATACAAGTTGTTAAAGGTAGCTTTAAGCACTCTGAAAAGCAAAATAAATTTAAAAAAAAAAAAAATTAAAACTGCCTCCAAGGTGTCTGAGAGTGGGCACACAATGGATTGATCTCAGTATCTCTGCAGCTCAGTTGCCCATCTGTGAAAGACGGAGAACCTCCCTCGCTTCCTGCAGTCTGTGTGAAGACAAATTGCTGCATGTTGATCCCCCAGGATTCACCTTAAGAGGTGATAAATAATTCTCTCTTCATTGAGAGGCTCAGCAGAGCACTGCACCATGCACTGAATGTGGAGGTCAAGACGGAACGTTGCTGGGGAGCTCCTTAGAGGGGCTCCATCATCCCTGGGCACCACATGGAAATGTGGTCCTTGGGACACAGCAGAGCTGGATTAGGTAATTAAAAGAGTTTATTAATCTTCACAGGCCCAAAGAGAGAAAACAAAGGTTGTTTCATTTAATTCCACCTTTGGAATTAATTCTAGCACTTCCTAACTTTTAGATAATTAACTTTTTAGTTGTTATTTAAAAATGTTGAAGTCATTTGTGTGCGCATCTCTAATGCCGTCCCAATGGATAGATGGGCAACTAGTGAGAACTACAAAGTGATTTAACAATGTAGGTACTTTTCCCCATCATTAAAGAAGTAAGAAAACAGGGTCTGCCATATCCCAGGCAGGGGTAAATGTTTCCTTCTAGGAAGAAAAGGTGAGGAGTGGCCAGGAGCAGGTTGCTGGGAAAGGTCACAGAGACCTTTCCATCCCTAGCAGGATGAAGAGCATGACAGCATGGATAACGTCAAGGAAAAAACAACAGTAGTTCAACAGCGTGCTGTGCAGTAATTTCAACAGTTCCAGTTTCTCTTCTCATCATTTATTTAAGACTGTGTCTAGACAGTGCATTACCATTCACAGAAATTATGACTAATGCCCTGAAAAGCAAAGATACCGGAATAATGTAAACACAGAAATCACCTAGAAGCCATTCAAATCCTTCTACGGTTTAAAATATTCACAGATTAACTTTGACAGGAGAAAGAGTCAAGGTGACCACATTATTTCATGGACAAGCCTGCCCAGAGTGCCCACCAGCAACGTGGTAAGGGCAGAGTGGAAATTCTGCAAGGTTTACAGGAGATGTACAGATTTGTTCCTTTTAGATGAAACAAACCCATCAACAGCTCTCAAGTCCAAAATATCCTTAGAGATGCCTCTAAAATACATAGAATTATGCTAGGGAAAAAGTATTTAAAGTGTTTCCAGGATGCTTTTTTTTTCCCCAGACAAGAAGATGGTCTTGATTTTCAGAGTTTCAAAACACCTGAGTTTCTTGTGCAAACTGTGATATCCACAATTAGCAAGTGACTCTTCCACATTTAGCTGGCACAGCTCTTTCCTTGCACTACAGAATTAAGAGGCCATTTTCTCTGATTGCCTCTCAGTCTTGTCGTTTAACTCATGCATGCACACACGAATGCACATGTGTGTATAACAAAAAGACCTTACTGAAGTAATTTTTCAACAATAATTAGACATACTGGAGATTTTCTCCACTGTGGAACTGGTATTTGGAAAATGTAGATGATCAACAATGGGTCCTTTGCCAGTCTGACAAGACTGCCTGGACACCCAGTAACCTGCAGGCCAAATTTTGCCCTGGCTGACACTCCACAACAGCCACAGAGCCAACCAATGGGAGGATACAGTAAATTAAGAATCATGTCTCTCTAATTATGCTTTAATTTCTCTTCTATAGCAAATAATTTTAGGAACAAGTAAAACACAACAACTGTGTTCTCATCTTTCTTTTAAAAGCACTTTCCTGCTAGACATGATATTCTACTACTGTTGAGAAAACACCTGGAAAAAAAATTGCTGGGAGGTTCTTTTTCCAAAGCTCTGAAGCAGCTTAAAAGTAGGATGAACACATTGTTCTTGACAGATCCCATGACAGGACATATGGCTCATACCCTCTCATGCCACGTTATATGATCTGGTGCAGGAGCAGGTTTGGGGACATTCCCACAGATCTGAGTCACTCAAGTCTCATGACCCAAAACAAGGGCCAGAGTTGCAATAGGACCTTTCCTTTGCAATCTGCTGTTGCAGTGTGTGACTGTGTAAATGCCCAGGTCCACACTGAAAGGGGAACATGGAGAAAATACGATGTCACGCTGAAAATGGGAGATCAAATTTTGTCCTGCAGAACTTTTCTGCATGACAGATTCAAGGAATCTCTTCCATCTACGTCTCAAGTTCTAATAAAACTGGGAATTTCTTGTTGACAACTGGTAGCCCTGATGTGAGAATGGGAACAAGCTTCCATCTTGATACAAAGATGGTTAAGTCTTCCTTAGAAGAAGCCTTGTTAACCCTCAGAAGTCAGATTAGATCCACCAAAAGGTTCACCAGTTTTCGTACCACCCCCAGAGTCATAGATAACCAAGGAGAAAATGGGCCCTAGTGTAGTTTTGATTGGAAAGCAGTTGGTACTGACTTGCCCTGAGGTCACAGGTTGTTTTAAACTTAAGCCAAAATTGGGTTTGCATTCTGTCTGGGAATAGATCCTGCTTCAAATCAAAGGAGATGTTATCCTAAGTGCATCCTGGATTACTTCTGAGAAGAAAGCTCTCCGTGTAAATGGAAACAGGCTCAGAACAGGCACTGCACCAGGCACAGGGGAGTTATTGCAGTTGGCCAGGGACATTGGCCTGAACCAGGACAGGTAAGTAAGGAGCCCCTGGGGGATAGCAAGGGGGTCCCTTCTTCAAGATCCCCTGGAATTTTAGTGGATTTGTGGCAAAGAGCAAGAATCAGGAGCTTTAGTCTTTCATATCTACTCCTTACCTTGTTGGACAAAGTTTACTCCACATTTTTGCAGACTCACTGGTTCCAGTGAACAGGAACTTATGTCCCCAGAAACGGATGAATACTCTTCCACAAGAAGCATTTATTTCAATTCCTAATCTGAACAAAACTTACCTAGAGAGCAGTAGAGACCAACTTGTTCATATCCCTCACAGCAATCTGTGAGAGTGATGGTTTCAGGGACTTCAATGCTACGATACTGGGTTTTATAGTACGTCCGGGGACACACCATCCACGGTATCCATCCTCCACAGGACGTGTTTCTCTCATAGGACTTTTGGTAGGCAACCATTTTAAGCACATTTTTGGTCAGGGTATAGTTGCACAGATGGTACCCTAGCAAAGAGAGGCCTTTTTCTGGAGAAGAAAAATAAAAACAGGGAAGAAAGGGATCAGCATTAACTTGTAACTCCGGAGCATCAGTTCCCTGCGAGTATCTAGTTGAAAACAGTGTTATGAGAAAGCAGTGACAGAACCAATACAGATGAATGATTTCCAGGAAAGCTGATGTTAGGAAGAACATCACTTCAAAAAACCAGACAGAAGAAAGAATTAGTAGTGACTGCTTGTCATAGGCATCACTTTGGTCATCAAAGGATGCAGATTGCCAGAAAAGTCAAAGAGTTCTTGGTGCCTTCAGGAACAAAGCATAAAAGGGCAATTTAACTCAAGAAAATGGAAAGGAAATTAGTATATGTTAATGGAAAATAGAACAAAATAGGCACTTCCAGGCCAGAGTCATCCAAGCACTTCTCATGTCCACTCCAGCCTCATGATGCCAAAGTGTTCATTGCTCTCCTCTGGCTATAAAGGGAATGAAGGGAACTCATGGGCAGATGAGTCACAATAAACGTCTGGAATAAGACATCCTTCAGACATCACTCCAGGCTAAAACTGCATACTCATAACATCATTGGGAAGGACTTTCAGGTATCTGACACAGAAGGTATTCATGGAGCTCCTGTGCTGCCTCTCTGCGTTTGTAGCAGACCTTGTTAGATCAGGGCTTGAGACCTGAAGTGGTTCATTGACTTCAGTATAAACAAAGCCAGTGATAAGGTCATTAACTACATCATTTCACACAGGTCTGGGAATGGGACTCATTTCCCAGAGTTCTGAAACCATTCGTGATGAGGAGTGAACTTGTTACATGTTTTACTTAAAACGTAAATACTTGAACATGAACGGGGATTAAAAAAAAACGACACCAAACAACACAGAGGAACATCAACAACAGCAGCAGATCCAGATGGAGTTTAAGAATTAGCAGTAAGCAACCTACAGTCATGTCACAGACATCAGGCTGGCTCCTAATGAGATATTAGAGAAGTCAGAGGGGCTGAGTCACTCTGTGTCCCATTTGGGAAACCGATCGGATAGAATTAAAATGCCTGCATCATCCTTCAGACAAAGCAAAAGAAACTTTAACAAGGATAAACATGAATTAGCTGCAGAGATTCAAATATAGCAGGGTTATTTTCTTTTCTGAGAGCTCTGAGGGCACCAGGGTCAGCCAACAGACAGACTGAAGCTAACACAGTATACACAAAAGACACACAATTAAAATATTTACAGCTTCTCTTATTTGTACACTGCTGCCTGAAAAGATGAAACACATAAAAACAATTCAGGAATTGTCAGGCTCTTGGGAATCTGTGCTTTTATCACTTTTAGC
The DNA here is from genome assembly GCF_003945725.1 of Corapipo altera. NCBI lineage: Eukaryota > Metazoa > Chordata > Aves > Passeriformes > Pipridae > Corapipo > Corapipo altera. The sequence goes on along the minus strand of NW_020884872.1, from coordinate 4,112,065 downwards.
TTTCCAGCTAAACAAAAGACATATACAGAATTTGAACAGGACTGATGAAAAAGTTTTGGACAAGATGACCACAGGGACAGTCCAGAAGAAAACATGGCATAGATAGGGTACCTAAATATGGCCCCTGGGAGCCCAGCCCTGCTCTGCCCAACCCCTCTGTGCCTTCCTTCTGCAGCAAAAGGCAGAGTTTGACGCCGGGTTGTGCTACAGGGAGTCCATGTGGGAGCAAGAGAATTCCTGGCAGGCTCCAGGCAATCTGTGCTGCTGCTTAGAGCAGGTCAGCAGGAAAATATTGACAGTAAGGGTATAGCTGGAAATCCCACTCCCTGCTTCTTCCTCCTTCCCAGCCTCAAGTGTGGCACCTCTGGGTCCAGTCCCTGAAGCAAGATTCAGAGGCAGAGGCTGGAAGGTCTTCACATCCCTAAAAAGCACCAGGGCTTGTCCTTAAGAAGAGATTGAAAGGAAACAGTCACAAAGGCTAGGAAGACACCCAGACTGTCCCCAGCTGTGAGGCTGAAACCCACACCCAGCCTGGGCCAGGAGAGGACCCCAGTGGCCGGGATGGAGGTCTGACCAGGACTGGGAAAGCCCATTCCCAGTCATGGCTGGGCAGGAGGGAATGAAGTGAGCCAGGGAAAGCAAAGTGGCCTCCCTCCCCGGATAACTTTAGGATATCCATCTGGTAGAAATGAGAAAAGAAATCGAATGTGAGTTCTGGGGCAGGAATCAGAGATCTGATTTTTATGCTACTTTTTATCCGATGCATTTGATGGATTAACACTTCACATGAGGCACAAGTGCCTGATAAGAAACAGGGAGTTGTGACTGCATTTTAGAAAACATTCCCTTGCCATGTGTTAAGAGTGCTCCAAGAATACTTATCCCTGCAAATGCTTCTAGGCTTGTAGGTATGGGGGGGGGGGGGGGGGGGGAATAAATCTTGTTTCGACTTTATTGCCTTTTTTTTTTTTTCTTCATTAGTTTGGGACCTGAAAGGCTAAATAACCAGAGTGGATTGGAGAGAACACTTAAATCACTGTGGTTATAACCTTTCTCTAGAAAAAGGGCATAAGCATCTATTGGTGACCAGGGAAAGTAGAAAGAGCGGGACAAATTTTATTCTATGAAAATAAGAAAAAAACCCCAAACACCTCATGTATTAGGGAACCAGACTGTTATTGTGTTAGAGGAGAGTAGGAAGAAGACTTCTGCCTTGTTCCTCATCCCTGTGATCCCTCCATTTCCACAGAGCACAGGTATAGCATGGTCGGAGCAAAGCAGGGAGTGGAAGAGAACAGCTGAGGAAGGAGAGCACAGAGGATTCCCGTTGTCCATGCAGAGCTGAGGCTGCAGTGAGGACATAGCACTGGAAAGCTAAAAATTCCAGTGTCAGCTGAGCTGGCTTAGTCTCTACAGCAATGTGCAACATAAACACAGGTATGAAACTGAGAATAAAATGGTGTAGAATTAGACACAGTTTATAATTAGAAGTCACAGCTGTCAGAGCAGATATGAAATCATATTTCATATTTAAACATTGATACTAGGTATTTATATATGTGTGTATGTGTGTGTGTGTATATATATACACTAGATATAGAATGAGGTTGCTAAAATCAAAAGAGAAGGTTTGAGATATGGTTCTGGTGGTACAAAAAGATGCCCTTATTGGAAGAGTTTGGGCTGAAGGTGGTAGGGAAAGTTGCAGCACGACCAACTTTGGCATCATCCATCACTTCCATACAGTTTAAAACAAGCTTTGACACTCAGAGAGTTCAATTATTTGCTGACAGCAGTTTGCTGCTGAGCAATGTGGCTTGGATCAATCTGGGCTCTTTAGCAAATTGGCTTTCTGCTCTCATTGCTCCCATCTATGGGATTATGGCACAGTCAAATGGAATTAAAATGCACTGGCTGCTGTTTCCAGAGACTCAGAGCTGAACTCAATCCCAAAGCAGGAGAAGGCAGACACCTGATGTCAGTAGGGCTGTGTTACACTTATCATCTCTGGCCTTCAGTTTTGTGTCTCAGAAACCACCAGCTTTCAGCACTGTCAGGAAGAGCATTAATTTTTTTACATTAAGCAAGAGCAGAAACAATTAAAGCAAATATTTTATTAATAGAAGAAATAAAGCCTGGAAGAAAAGGCTGCATAGGAGCAGGCTGCTTATAACTCAAGGTCAAACCCAGATCAGAACTGAAACCAGGGTCAAAAAACAGCAATAAAGAATGCTTGATAGCATTTATGACACAGATACAGCTGCAGTTCTCGAAACTTCACTGCTCAAGCGCCAGAAAAGCCACTGTGAGCTGGGATCTGCAAAATTTTTTCTTGCTGGAGAACAGCAAGAGCCAAAAACAAGCCCTTTTCTTATCTTGATGTAACCTCAGAAGTCATCTGTTAGAAAAGGTTCCCAGAGGGCAGATTCAAGCTAAGCTTTAAAAGGCAAAGGCTCCAAAACAAGAAGAAAAATGGATTAAGAGCTTGATTTTTCTGCGTATTCCAAATTCCTTTTAAAGTCAACACGATTTACTTTAAATTGTATTAGAATGGGGGTTCTGCTGGCCCCTAACCTGTAAAAGCCTTTTTTTCAGCTGTGACTTGGACAGAATAACAGAAAAGTCTGCAGGGTTCTAAGAAATATGGTTTATATTTAACTGAGACTCACTAAACCACTTAAGCAAAAATATGCAACAAAAAGCAGCCAAAAATCACGATCTTTTCTCATCTAAATAAATCAAACAAGAAATGAAGAGCAAATTAGGAGTTCACTTAGCAGTTACAACCTAACAACTGGGTTAGGTTTTTCCAAATTACATCCCGTACCACAGATGAAAGTTAAGCATGTCTTCTATTCAATTTTATAATTTGCTTCATTTTATGCATCTCTAGGAGTTTGCCAGGTACATTACTACCTCATTTCCTCTGAAAGTTTATTTTAAAGACAACTTTCATAAAAATTTGCACATTATTGAAGACAAAGCAGGAATTCTACTCATTCATCTCTGGCACAAAGGGAAGGATTTTGCCTGGGGATGAAGATTAGGGGACAAAGGTTGTATTTTCGCTGGGTTAGATTTCCTTTGTTTAATTATCAATCAGGGATTCTTAAATGGTCGCTGAGACATTGCCAGCTCGCCAGAGAGTGGCCACCTTGGCTGGTTTATTTCAAATAAAGAGCCATCTCACCTCCAAACTAAGCTGTCCATATAACAGCTGTGGTCCTCTGACCAGTTTTTGCATCACTCACCTGTAATCTCATCCCCACTTCCCTGCTGCGTGGTTGCCCAGAGGATGAGAACAGAAATAAGAGTGATCCCAGCCATTGTAGGGTCCATCCTGGATAAATCCTTCTTATGGCTTTGTTTCCAAGGCTTTTGGATTAGGGAAAAAGGTGCTCTGTTCTGTTCCTTTTTGCAGGTGGGTGATAACTCCTGGCAACAGAAACAAAGAGCATCCAGGGGGAATTTTGCCGGTTCTCTCTCCTTCACGCTCTCCCCAGGGAACCTGCCTCTTCTGCCTGTTCAGCTTGGCTCCCCCTCAGCCTGGCTTTGAGAAAAAGGCATTTCAAAACTGCTGGTTTAGTCCATGTTTATCCTTCAGAGCACTTAATCCCTCTCACACTTTGGACACCCAACAGGACTGACATACCTCAAACATCAGATATATGTACCTGGAATTTAGATTCTGTCCACACTTCAGGTGATTCTACTTTGAAGGTCTTTGATTCTGTACCTTGAAAACAAACTAAGAGTGAAATAAAATGTCTATGTCAGTGTTTATTCCTGAATTTCAGCTGTTTCACCAGTTGCTCTCATTGTGCTCCTTATTTCACTGCAATTTCAGCATCCCATAAACCAGAGCAGTGCCAGGCAATCAAGGGCCTTATTAAGCAGGGCATGAATCAGATTTCAGAAACCAAAATCCTTTTCTTTTTGTTGTGTAAATCCTGAAGGCACATTCCCAAGAGAGATGTGCCTCCAGCTTTACAACACAGGACAGTAACTTCAGTGCAGTGTCACTTGGCTGACGCAAAGAAAAGGAGTAAACACAGGATGATATTTTTGGAGGAGCCGACACTGAAGTATGGAAAAATCACAGGTACAAATCTTGGAGCTGAGGCAATGTGTGAAGAGCAGCACTTAAATACATATCCCAGTATTGCAGACAATTTTATGAGGATGAAAGAGCCAGGTGTGAGAGGTCTGGAATCACAGACTCTCGTTTGTGTACGTTCAGAATATCAATAATATCACTTTTGTAAAACACTGCTGCGCCATCACTGTGTTGACACTCAAGAAGTAGGAGAGCTGAGGCCCTGCAGAACATGTGGTGCCAACAGAGGAGTCTCAGGATGGTTCCAATCATCTGTCAGAGGGCACAGCCAGAGCTCTGTGTAGCATTAAGGCACTTGTGAGCTGTTCTTCTGGCTTGGAAAATCAAATATCAAGCTCATCAAGGGGTTAAAAAGAAAAAAAGGAAGAAGAAGAATAAAGGAAAATTAACTTTGCACAGAAATTTTCTTTAAAAAATGGGAAAATGGCTACTGGAGAATATTTCAATCAAAAACAAAAAAAAAGAGCTACAAAAAAATAAAACAGAACAAAATAAACAAAACAAAACAGAATAAATAAACCAAAACACAACAACCAAGCAAATAAACTAATCCCCAAAAAACCCAAAAAAACCCCCAAACCAACCAAACAAAAAAACTCAAACCAAACCAAAATTAAAAACAACAACAAAAAAAACCAACCAACCAAAACCAAACCAAACAAAAGCAAACCAAAAAAAACCAAATATATTTTGGTATGGAAACATTTCTGCTCTGTCAAAGGAGAATGTTCATCTTAGCTCTCCTTTTCCTGCATGCACCAGGATATCTTGCCAGGCTATATTCCAACATGCACCTCTTACATCTCCTGTCTGCACAGGACTCTGGCTGTAGGCTGTACAGAAGATGCCATCTGACTTAAAACCCCCACTAACAGATAAATAATTATAAAAATGAGGACTCGAGTCAGTGAAATTCAGTGTTCAAATAGAAATAATTCTCTTCATGATCTAGTGGGGTTTTTTTCAACAATCTAAATTTTTCTGGAAAAAAATCTTGATTTAAATTTTTCAGTTAGCGCTCACAAAAAAAAAAAAAAAAAAAAAAGGCCTTTAGCCCTTAGAAATTACTTGGCACCTTCTGTAAGAAGCATGTGTCCTGGCCAATTTCAGATAGAGGTAATGCCAGGTTGGCATCTGAGTTGTATTGCATCTGGAGTCTCCCACTTACAGTCCCAAATTGCTGGATAGGGTTGCCATATGTCTTAAGCAGTTGCTGCTTTCCAGAGTTAGTTCTAAAACAAATTTTATCACATTCATCACCGAGGATTTCTGTGACTGAAGTGTGACGTTCCAAATTGCAGTAAAAGATGAACATCCCCGTTCTGAAAGACTCAAGTTTGCCTGTTCATCCTTAGGACTGAAAAAACACGGACAGAACTTTGCATATTCACAGCTCAGTCTTATGGCTGGCAGCTGTAGCAGCCAGTTCAGGGAGAGGCAACCAACGGGGAGTTGCAACTTCATTGCAGTAGTGAATGAAACAGTTCCTAAACACAGAACATGCAGAACCCCCTTCTCCAACAAAAATTTCGTTAAAGTCAGTGGGTGTTTAATCCAAGCGAGAAATGGATACAGAAGTCACCTGAATTTCTTCACCTAAAGGGCTGTTAAACATCAGAAGGGGCTGCCCAGGGAGGTGGCGGAGTCCCCACCCCAGAGGTGTCCAAGGAAGGGCTGGACGTGGCACTCAGGGCTCTGGGCTGGGGGACAAGGTGGGCATCGGGCACAGGGTGGACTCGATGATCTTAGAGGGCTTTTCCAAAATAAATGATTCTGTGAAAATTTTCTCAATCCTGCTTCGGTGGTGAGGAAGGACAATGGAGGGAGGAATGGAGAAGATGTTCAGAGGAAAAAAAGCCCTGGCTGTGTGGTGCTGGAAGTGAGCTGGACTCCACTCTGGAAGGAGCTCATCACAGTCTTCCTGGCACAGTCATCCTGAACTGATCAGTTCTCCTGGCTCTGTTGGTTTTTTTACTTGCTGCAGTTAGGTTTGCAATGTCTGGATTGATCTAAAGTTTGCAATTTATACAAGGAAGGGCTGTGCCAATAAAAGCCACATCAAAATCCATTTGTGGATAAATTACAGGATCAAGAAGAAGATTTTTAGAGATGGGATTTGACTCTCCTGGAGTGTACTATCAGTAATTGAAATATTGTGGTTGACAGCTTTCTCATCATACTTTTTAGGCATTTATTTCTTTAGACAGATTCACTTTTGATTTAATTAGTCACTTAGAAGATCTGGATCTTCTTTAGACAAGGGTTTGACACAGAAAGGTCAGTTGTTGGAACATTTCTTTCTTGCTTTGTATTATTTTGCCTATAAAGTAATCACTATTTCGGATCCAGAAAATGTTCATGACATTTCAGGGCAGACTGATCTGCATGAGGGAAACAGGACTATGGATTTGAGCTAACTGGGAATATAACAAAAACTTGTCTGTGCTTCAGAAGCCAGCTTGTCTTCCTATAGGTGTACAGGACCTAAAGCTTGAGAACCATTAAATCAATTAACATAGAATCAGAGAAACATGGAATCATAGAATGGTTTGGGTTGGAAGGGACCTTAAAGATCATCCAGTCCCGCTCCTCTGCCATGGGCAGGGCCACCTTCCACTATCCCAGGTTGCTCCAAGCCCCATCCAACCTGGCCTTGAACACTTCCAGGGATGGGGCAGCCACAGCTTCTCTTGGGCAGCCTGGGCCAGGGCCTCACCACCCTCACAGTGAAGAATTTCTTTCTAATATCTAACCTAAACCTGCCCTTCTTCTGTTTAAAAACATTGCCCTTTGTCCTGTCACTATTTGGTCATATAAATAGTCCCCCTCCCTCCTTTTTATAAACCCCCTTCAGGCACTGGAAAGGGCTTTCAGGTCTCCCCAAACCCTTCTCTTCTCCAGGCTGAACAGCCCTACTTTTCTCAGCCTGTCTTCATAGGAGGGGTGTTCCATCCCCCTGATCATCTTCATGGCCAACTTTGGACCCACTCCAACAGCTCCACATCTTGCTTATGTTGTGGACCCCAGAGCTGGAGGCAGCAGTGCAGGTGGGGTGTCACTAGGGCAGAGGGCAGAATCACCTCCCTCAACCTGCAGGTCACTCAAAAACCCCTCAAAACAAGCTGTCAGTAAGTTTCTCCCAGATACCTCACCCAGGCTCCCACAATTTCAGTCTGATTACAGCCTGTCAACCTGACAAAGCCCAGGCTGTGGCCACAGCAGACTGTGGGAATAGATGGAGGTGCCACCAATCCTGAGGATCTGACCGTGGAAATGAACCAATCCAGGTCAGGAAGGTAAAGGCAAAACCCTGCTGCCAATGAAGGTGACAGGAAATTCGTATGAGACTTGGTTTCCATCTGATTTCTGCCTCCTGACTGCATTCCCTGATGCCTGTGGCTCCCAGTGAATTTTGTCTCAGGCAGTCTTGAAAACCGCTCCAGCTGTGACATTTCAGATGTTTAGCAAGGGCTGAGCTCACGTCAGTCTTTCCCTCAGTGGGGTAGTGCTAAGGTTTCTTTCCTCTTCTACATTCCTGATCTTTGTGAATCCTACAGAAACTTGATTGTCTGAGCCTTCAGCTGATCTGTCAAAACTGGCTTAAATCAGTCAGCAGGGCCAAAAGGTGTTAGAAGAGAGGAATAGGCTGACTCAGCCTGAAGTGATCTTTTTGCAGCCAAATACAAAACAAAATAAATCATTCCTGCCATTAGGATACAAACTTATTCCCGATTCTGAAAATGAATCTATGCTGATTCTATGATTCTAATGGACACCTCAATGTCTACTCCCTGCAGAGAATGGAACTTCTCAGAAACCTTAACTATTCGGTTCTCAGAGTTAAAATGCCAGTCAATGATTCCAGGGACTTGAGTTCCCTGGCGCTGCCACAGACCTCTTGTGCAGCCACAGGTGAGTTACAGGGGTGGAATTTGGCCCTGCAATGAAGCCACGGGGATGGGAGGGGGCAGAAATCTCAGTGTTTCAGACCTTGTAAGAGTCACAGCTACAGTACTAATAAATATACTTTTGCTTATGTTACTTGAGAAAAAAGAGAGAAGAGAAAAAGCACTGGTTTGCCACTGTATCCTAGGCCGATGTTAGGATGCACAACAACTAAACTGGTCATTTTTTGAAGGGGTCCTTGTTTCCCTGAGCTCCAGACACATATCCAAAAAGTGGAATAGTAGCACTTGTGTTTTTCACTGATGCACTTCAGAGAAAAATGCATTAAAATTAGGGGGCACAAGCAAACGACAGTAAAAAATCCACTTACAGCCCTAGGAGCTCATTAGCTGAGCTGTGCGAGCAGAACAGTCCCTGACAGTATCCAGTGATTTGTTCTGTCTCACCAACAAACCGTTCCTCAGGAAAATCTTTGGGTTTTGTTCTTTCCCCGAACACTCACAAACTGTTTTAAAGTGACTCATGAGGAAAAAGTTCTCATTCGTAACGGGAGGAAAAAATATGAGTCAGGCGGAGGTCATGCTGAACCTCTGCTGGCCCTGCTGCTCCGATGGGGAGCTGGTTGTGCAATCCCAGCACAGAGAAGCTCTTGTTTGCTCCAGGGCTTTGACAGCAGGGTCCCATTCCCAACACACAAGCTGGGTACCAGATGAGACTCAATCACACCTCATCCAGGATTTAGCAGCGCCGCAGGGGAGTAAATCCCATCTGAGACATTTCACAAAGTTCTTCCTGGTTTTAACTCTAAACCCAGGCAGTTTTGAAGGAAAGCAGCCTGGGCAAACCTTTACTATAGAGGTTTACCTGGGAGAAAAGTCAGAGGGTCTCCTGCTTAGCATCTGCCCATGGGTTACACCGACCTCACACTTCCTTGCTGACCCAATGTCACGAGGCTCAAGAACAGCAACGTCTTGCAAACACCAGCCCACAGATTTGGCCCTGCTTCACTGGCTTGTGCCTGTGCTGCTCCCTGTAACCCATTTTTGGCTGAAGGTACTTGCTGCTCCTTTTGGAAAAAGGATGACTTCACATTTTTTATCTCTCCTAAACCCATCCAACATACAGTTGAGATACGAATGGGAAGGACAAAAGACTGTGCAGGCAACTGGCACTTCCCTTTGTGAATCCATCTCTTGCACACGGATGAAAAACCCACCTCTAGTAACCAGATTTGAAGCACAAGATAAACCAAACAAAACACACTTTTCACAGTTAGTCAACATAAGATTTAGCCCTCACTTTCAGCTAAGAGTTACAGAGATACACACACAGACCGGAGTACATGGTTCTGATGAGAGATTTGTCTACATTGTTGCAGAAACAAATCTACAGTCCAAACCCCAGAAAAGTATTTCACAATTTGTGTAAGATCTTTTATCAGTGCATTAAATTTAAATGCTTACTGGAAGCTTCTCACTTTAAAGGACCTAAAGGCACGTTGTTTCTGTGGGCTCCTGAGCCAGCTCAAATGAATACAGAGCAGCTCATGAAGGAGGAGGAGCCTTTCCAAGCAGAAACACTGGACTAAGGGAACATCCAGTATGGAAAAAGTATGGGATGGCACCTCTCTCCGACTGTGTGAATACTTAGTGAGGAATCAGTAAAGGTTTGCAAAAACCCAGCACATTTTAACCTGGTTAGAGGGTACAAACACTTCAGCAGGTTTGTTTAGAAGAAGGAACAAAGTAAAGTGTTCTGGGGAGGTGTTTTGTTTCTTTTTTCCTCTCCATTAATACCTTTAATCGTGATCGACCCAGAACAAACACTGGATTGCTAAGTACAAAGGAGGCAAGGAGCTTTTTAAGTGGGCAGAAAAACAACAGATGACTAAAGCAACAAATGATTAAAGACGATACGAAACGATAGTTCGGGGTGCAGGGAAGCTTGTGCTGCAAGAAAAAGAATAAGAGTTTTAATCTTTCTGCCAGAATGGTAATGACTAGACAAGTTATGAGCTCAAATCTCTGAGGAATTCTGCACAAACAGAAAATTCACCAGTGATCTCACTGCGTACAGTGAGGAAATGCTTTCCTTTTTTCTTTTTTTTTTTTTTTTAAAGAAAGCTCTGGCCTGCTGTGCATCATAAATGCTGTTTCAAAATTATTTCTGTTTTGAGATTGATTATAAATCATCTGTGTGATGAAAATCAAGGGATCTCTCGGTTTTCCACGCCTTTGCTCACACCCTTCCCCCAAATAAAGATTGCAAACTACTTGTAAGAACCCCTGCACCAGGTGTCTGTCAGAAACAAGCCAAGCCTGAACAAACATCCAGCCTTGCCCAGAAGGCACTGCCAGGCTAATCCACCCCCAGAATTACTCAGCAGCAGGAGGCTACTCCAATCCTGCTCTGACTCTGCATTTTGACACGTACAAATTCGCCTTGGCTTCGCCCACCGAGTGACTTCTGTCATCCAAAGCATCTGTCGAGTTGAAGCTTTTGCTTAAACAGAGGAGGGCAGAGCTCCAGCTTGCACAGTGTTTTCCAGCACACCAGCAGGACTTATCCCACCAGTACCTGTGAATTAAGTAATAGGAGAGGGGAAGTCTAATATTAGCCCCCAGCTGTCCCACAAGGGGGGCACCTCACTGGACCTTGCAGGCAGAAGGAATCCTCCAGCTTCAGAACATGATTTTTTCGTTATGCTGGAGAAGAACCAGGCTCTGTCTCTGAGGAATTTCTCAGCACTGATATTTCCACTTCTGATGCCAGGAAAAGTGCTGCTCTTTCTACACCCTCTCCCTACGTGCAGCCCCTGCCTCAGTGAGACAGCACTGTCGGAATCTCCAGGTACTCAGGAAAAGAGAATCATTCCCACCTCCCAACAGCATCAACTGCTGATACAAACACTGGCAGTTTCTTTCTGATGCCACAGTGCTGAAAGGAGAAATTGAAACGCAAATGCTTTGGAATAAAGATTATATATTGCATCACTGGCTTGGTAATCCATAAGAGAAATGATCGATCACCTTCTTTGCAAACCTGATGAGGAAAAAGGAGGGAGAGCCTGGCAGGGAGGTTCAATGTTTGGATTGCAAAGAGATATCACACCAGGTTTTGGCATTCTCAGGTGAAGAGGAATACGTGGCCATGCACTGTAAAAAAGGAGGAAAACCATTGTCTTGATTTTTTCCTCTCCTTCCAGTCTTCAGACCACAAAAACCCCAACTAAAATTATCTCACTCTATTTAACTAAAAAAAAACCCCACCACAACAAAACATATTTTGCCAGATATTGAGAGCTGATATTTAAAGCTCAAAAGGAGATGCTTTTCAAAATGTTTATTGGCTTGTGAAAACAGTGGGTTATTTACTGAATCTGTTCTGCACCCTTCATTAGCACAAATGCCAGTAGGGAAACTTCCTGCATGCTTTCTCCCATGCTGACCCTCTGCATGAGAAAAAATCCCCAGTGAAAATAGATTTTAATTCCCTCCTTGAAATCAAACATCTGGCTTTGGTTAAGGAGGCACATAACCCTGTCCTTTGTGATATTTGGAATGCAAAAGCTCTGAGACAGAAAGGGTTTTCTTTGTTATTTGCAGCTGAAAAAGATATGAATTTCAGTTTATGGATACAATAATGGTAATGCTACCACTGCAGAATGATGAGAACATGGGGTTTGTCATCATTAGCATTCACTTATTGCTAAAATGCCAAGTATAAATATCAGCACACATATTCCATCACTCTCCATCCTTGCAATTAATTTCTATCATGTTCTAAAAACTACTCAATATTATCCTATGTGAGAAATGGAGCTCACAAACCAATCTAATGCTTCAAATTCCCATGGAAGGGTGGGAGTCCAGGGTGTGTCAGCCTTCCCCAAAAGGCAGCACTGCTGATATAATTATGTGCATCAGTAAAATCAGTTCAATGAGAGATAAGAGAATGTGTGTGCATGTCTTAAAAAGTGGGAGGCAAATGAAATAAGGTAGTCTCTAACATATTTTTGCTTGGTTCACTGTTCTTTTCTTTTCAGAGATCTCATGGGATGGATGGACTGGGCCCCACTGGCAAAGTCACAGAAGGGTTTAGGACAGTCTACAAAACTTCCATGCCTTAGCTGCAATAATAAGAAATTTCAGCAAGAAAGCTAAAGCTCAGCTGATGACAAGAGTAGATGAATGCTTTGCCTATATGCCCCTGTTTCTAAGCAAGAGGAAAAACATTGAAGGGCAACATCACTCCCTGCTTGGAAAAGATCTGGTTTTGACAGACCTTGTCCTTCCAGAAGCAAGAGGGACAAGAACACTTAACGCAACTTTAGGCACTGGAAAAGTTCACATGATGAGCCCCAAGGGCTTATAAACAGCAGCAGATGGGTAGAACCTTAATCATCAGTCTGAGAAAATCACCCTGATGTCAGTGTTGGAATTTGAGGCTTCCTCAGGATGTGGTGAGCACGTTCCCTTACCAGCAAGGTGGGAACCTCATGCTGTGGAAGGACACAGAAAAGTACCCTCATGGTAACAAATATATCTCTATGGATAACAAGGGTCCAGTAAGAAAGGATTTACCGTATGATCCGCAACTAAAGCAGCATTTCCACATCAAAAATGGCATGGCTGAGGCAGTTTTGCACTCTGAAGAGCTGCAGCAAGTGCCAGGAAGCAGCCGAACGCTCAGCAAATTACCTGGAGTTTAATTTGGAACAAAGGGTGATGCGCACCTGGAAAAATGGGCTCTGAGTAATTCTCTGATCCTTGAGGCAGAGAAAAGAAGGATTAGTCAGAACAGTTTTGCTTGCAAGGTGCTGCCGAAACACTGAGACAAAGGTGGCAAAGGCAAATTCCACCAGTACTGGTGTTCCCTTTCCTTTTGCTGAGCCAAGTACAAAAATGGGAAGTTCAACCTCTTTTTTTAAAAGCGAACATCTAAATTTTGAAGAGTCATCTGCCTACATTATGCAACTGCTTAGTCCCTAACAAAACGGGCTGATTTTCAGCCTAGAGTTGTCTAAAAATAGATTTGAGAGGGCTGTTTTCCCAAAAGGGTAAGGGTTATGCACATAGCTCAGTGTCCACTTCAAAAATCTCTTCCGCATTCCTACAAAGAGCACTAAAGATTATCTAAACAGAAAGGTCTTTTTCATCTAATTTACTTTTGGGTCCTCTTCTGTCTTTCCCCTTTTACATTTCTATCAGTCTGAATACTGAATGCAGATGAATCTTTTGCTTGGGTTTGTTCCTTAACACGCCTCTGCCACCATATAAATTTATTTTTATATACATACTTGTCTATATTCATACACAAATATGCTTTGTATATATCAACAAATACATTCAGGTACAAAAAAGCATATATAAGTGTATAAACATACTCGTGCTCATGCAAAGATACAACTATTGCAAGTGGAATTGTATTTGATTCAACACTGTTAATATTTAAATTAAAAGTGATGGAACTGTATAAGCCTGTTGAGACTTGATCTTGAAAAACCCATTTTTCAACCATGATTATTTCACGCTTTAAGCATCACAATTTAGACAGAAAGCAAATGTGACAAGGAAGGAACAGTTCTGGTACAGGTAGATGAGGCAAAGGATTAAAAAAAAAAAAAGAAAGAAATAGAAGTAGCTTGCAACTGTGTGCAATCAGTGAGGAGAGAAATGCTCCCTACACATTGGGTGCTTGAGCTCGATGTTGTAAACACCCTCCAGAAGCTTTTATCCATCAGTTTAGTTTAAGCCTCTATCCTTAACAAGTCTTTACATGTGCACCGTAAAGGTAAGTCCCACAGCACCTTATTAACTTGTTTATTCCTTCCAGCCCTCTGCATTCAAGCTAAATCACATTACGCAGTTAGCTGCTATGAAAACAACCAAAACTTATTTTGTTTTCCCCTGTTTAAGGATCAGTTCAAAATCTATTCCCTTCAAAAAGCATTTGATAGCCTGAGTTAGGATCAGTTTGATGTCTGATTTACTTTTCCTGTGCTATGAAAAGAAGCTGCTGCTGAGATTATGCTTAAAACCATCAAGATGCTGCAAAGAAAATATGTGACTCAAACAGTGAATTTTGAGGATTTGGACAACTTTGTCACCTTTCCTAGAGGAACAAAAGAATTCAGTATTTTTAGGAGGTAGGAGTGACAGGGCGCTCTTGACATGCCACAGAGTTCAACTGGCAGCATATTAATACTTGTTTGCATTGAAAAGTCAAGTGGCTCAATTATTAGAAACTTCTCCTGGCAAATAAAGGGCAGCACATCTCGGCTGTGCTGAATGACATCCATTTGTACAGGAAAAGGAAAGAGACAGTTACCATGTAAACAAAAGAAAAACAAGAACAAAATCTCGCTCGCTCTGTTGAGCTCATCACCAGCTAAGCCTAATTTCGATTAGCTCTCCCTTCATAAGCAGGATCCTCTCTGATAGAATTGACCAAAAAAGGAGATTTGGGGATTTACATTTATCAGAGGGATTGACCAAATGTTAAAATACCAATGGAGAGAAGAAACGCAAAGTGTTTGAAACTGGTGATTTTAGCATGGATTTGCTTTCTAAATGTGCAATAGATCCACTGTGGCTGTCATTGAAACGGCTCTGCATTATTTATTTCATGACTTTCTTCATGGAGTCAGTTCATACAAGCCTATTTCCAGTGTTAATGTATTCCCCAAAAAAATGCAGACTGAAGGCACACACTGGGTCTGTGTTCCCAGGTCACAGGAAAAACTTATCCCAGCCCAGGAAATCATGGAGGTTCCTGTCCTGCTCTTAGCAGCATATTCCAGGAGAACAAAATCACTCAACTTGTCCTTTTTTATTGCTGAGGCTGAATTCAGTCACAAAAATATCCCAGTCCTACGAGTGATAGTAAATACTGTTGTTCAGGAGTGGATGCAGCAGCTTATTTGCCTGAAGGATACTATGAAATTTCGGTCTTCACATTTCTCTATCAAGCACAGTACATCGTGCATGTATAAGGCTCCCTTTAAACCATACCAAGCAAACTGTATGGGTAATAAAATGTCATCTAGAAATGCATTAGAAAGTTCCTTAGTCCTCCTTGAAGAAATGTAAAAATATTTTTGCACACCATGTGAAGGCAGGGTTATTTAAAAAGAAGTACTTAAAAACAAACTAAAATTTAAATTATGTTATAATAAGATGTTTAGGGTAAGTTCAAGCTAATTCCCACTGAAAATAAGTGGGATGAATTCAAGAAAAGACAAGTCTGTCCGTAAATATTTATGGAAATACATAAAGAGGAACAGAAACTTGGTCATAAATTTGCCAAGATGAATAGAAGGTGTCATTAATGTTTGCTCTTGCTGTATGAGCCACGGGTTCTTCCTCTTGGGGGAATCACAGTGGAAAACTGTAAACAAATTTTTCTGCACAGCATCATAAAATAAACTCTCAGTTCTGTGTTCAGTGCCGGAGACATTGCCAGGCAACAGAAAATTATTGCTATATCTTGAGAGAATGCCCTGAATTTATTATTTTTAGGTCACCCGTTAGTGACACAACCCAAAGTTTTTCCTGGGTTTTATTCCAGTGAGCCCATAATTGAAGCTATACAGATGTCCAGAAATTTCAGCAGTTCGAAAAACTCAGATCTCTGTAGTTCACTAAACTCTGTAGCTATTGAGTGACAATCAGGATGCAGCTCAGAAGGAATTAAGAGTTTGGCTGTGCACACTCAGCACTATCCTCCAGGCTGCCGCATTTGGAGCTTCAAGAAGATCTGGGGGGGCAAATTCCTCTCTGAAATGTTCCTCCAGGCTCTGGACACAGCACCATACCTGTGGGAACACGCTGGACACATGTACCAACTGTGGCACAACCTCCAGACAGGAATCCAGTCTTGATGACAGGGAAGCCACCATGACCCTCAGCAAATTTTTCAAGTGCTTAATAATCCTTGCTGTTAAAATAACCTTCTTTTTCCCTCTTTCTTGAAGTTACAGCTCCCAAGCTGGAAACTTTAATTACCTCTTTTTTTGCTTAAAATATTTTGAGAGCAAATGCTCATTGGTTTCCTAAGTTTTCATAGGAGAGGAGATGATTTTGAAAGGTTCAGGTCTTTCAAGTGAGCAGAAAAGGAAAGCTCTACCAGAATCTACAAATTCAGTGCAGGGTTAATGAAGGGCTTTGTGTACTGTTTAATTGCAGAGACATATTACATGATTATAATTAACAGTCCTCTTTCATTTCAGTATTTTAAAATCCCAAACAGAAAGTTTCCATGTAAATAATAATGACAAACTGCTTCCTTTTCAAACGCTTCCTTCTCAAACGCTTCCTTCAAACTGTAAATGCACACACCACCTTTGAACACAAATCTAGGAAAAATAAGGCATCATGGATGGCACTTTTAAGTATTAAACACTTTGATGTTCACCATCCTTAGTAGTGTTTTATTTTGTTCACCACTGGCTAAATTCCAGCCAGATTTTTCAGTTTTAGGTGGCCAGTGGTACTCTGTTAAACCTTGCTGGGAAAAGCTCTTAATGGGAAAAAAAGCAACCTCCAGGCACTGGGTCCTCCTGCTAAAAATGAGTATTAATAATCATTGATGTAGTATCTGAAATTCTCAATAAATGTCCTGGTCCAGGACATCTCCTGACATCCTTTGCCTGCAAGGGTTTTTTGTAGATATCTGGCTGTACCTTAAAACAGCACAAAAAGTCATGAGGACTTTCCTCTGAGCTAAATCATGGCTCAAGAAAACAAGTCACCTTTTAGCAGGAGAGTGAGAGAAACCCTCCAGCTCACTCCCTGAAAAGCTGTGGTGCAGTAAAGACAGGAAGAAAGAAACCACCTGTGACTGAGGGAGGTCAGGAGGGGGGATCAGGGAAAGCAGAGAAGAGAGATGAAGGAGGAAGAGAGGGATCACAGAACCACAAAATGGTTTGGATTGGAAGGGACCTTAAAGATCTTATAGTTCCAACCCTCACTGACATAGAAGGGAGGAACGAAGAGGAGGAGGGAGGTAACAAATCTGTATGTTGTTAGAAATAGCACTGACAATTCTATATAGACTATGATAACTCCAAAAGACCCAATTAAGGCAATGGAAATGCAGAAAAAGTAATGCAGAGATGAATCATCTGACCTAAAATAGAGGGAACGATGAAACACAGAAGGGAAGAAAGTGTGTCATTTTAGTTTTTACAGCAAAATAATTCCAGGCATAATCTTTCAAAAATGTTTGGCCAACAGAAACCATAAGACAGTGTTGGTTGCTACAGCTTTATCCAGGTACAGTGGAGAATTTATCTATTACAAGATAAAATGGACAGGTCTGCCCTTCTGCAGGTCTCAGCCACAAAAGCCAGGGAACACCCAAAGTACCACACATGCCGGCCCACTTCCAAGAGTGACACTGCCAGTTAAGGATATAAAATAAGTTAAAAATCAATTTATCAGCTTTTTAAAATAAGATGTCGAATATGTAACGAATTACAGAATCCCATCTCATTTTGTCTCTTCCAGGTCAGCGTTGTTCTAATAAATAAAATGAGAACAGACCAGCTCTCAGTGCAATACAGGTCTGCAGCAGTTGGGAAGCAGTGGGGAATCATTTTCCAATGCAGAGAGAACCTTCACATATTCACAGGACATTTACAGCCCTAATTTGAATGAAAAAATGTCCTGCTTAAAGGGGAACCTCCCCATATCCAGGTAGCTGAGTGGCCTGCTGAAGAGGAGAGAATTCCTGTTCCACATCACAGGTTTCTGCAGATTCCTGGGAACAAATATGCCCCTTCAGTAAGTCCAGAGTCCACTGACAAGACTGCAGGGGTCGGATTTCTCAAATACTCCAGTAGCAGCCTGGAAAATGCTGATGTCTCCTGTGTGTCAGGTTCCAGCAGCAATTCCCTGATACGCCATCCTGGCATATGACACCTTCTGCCTTTTCCCATTTCAGCTGCCTCCATCACCTACATACAAAGAGAAATTTGTATTTTCATTGGGTTCTCTCCAACTTCCCTTTTGTATTTAAAGATAACTTTAATACAACTTTGTGCTGCTTTGGAAATAGGAGGAGACTTTTAAGAAACAGCAGTCACATGCACTGA
Organism: Corapipo altera; assembly: GCF_003945725.1. Taxonomy (NCBI): domain Eukaryota; kingdom Metazoa; phylum Chordata; class Aves; order Passeriformes; family Pipridae; genus Corapipo; species Corapipo altera. Next base: position 4,093,946 of record NW_020884872.1, on the reverse strand, counting down.
AGTGCAACAGTTGGGTCCTTCTGTGCCACTTTGAGACTCTCAGTATTTTCAGTGCTTTAATTAGCCATTAACTGGCCAGATAAGTGCCATAATCTTTTAATTCAGCATCAAAATATACTTGCATAACCTTGCAGGCAATTTCACCTCAAGGTCCAATGTCAGTTTAAGATTTCTCTAGTTCTGAGCCATCAGCTATCATAGCTAGTGCAACGTCTTCTCATATGTGCAGTACAGGCAATAATGCTTCACACAAACAAACATCACAAAGTACAAAAAATAAAAAAGCTTAAAGCCAGATTTGTCCATTTATTTTTATCCTTTTTGCAGCTATTCTGATTAGCTTTGTAATCTGCACAGAGAAACATCAGATCACAGTGTCCTGTGGCAACACACCACATGGAGCATAATGCTGAAGCTTTGCTGCAGTCTGCCCAAAAATCTACATTAAATGTGAGGTGGAAGCCCACAGCTGCAGCAAAACTGATGCTTAGATATGGTGCACTGAGACAGGTGCAGCACCTACACCACCACACAGCCTTAGCTCAGGCTGGAGAACTGCAGAGCTGTGAGGTCCTCCTTTCTGTCATTTCCATCTCATGACCCTGGCTCTTTCCAACCCTGATGTGAAGTGAGGATTCCTGGTAAGAGACTTCAAACTCTGACTAAAACTCCGGGCAGCTCTATCCATTAGACCTTTTCTTTTTTTGTTTTCCAGGGAGTGTTTTTTTTCCCCCCAGGAATGTCCATAACAACACCGAGGGAGATGCTGTTAAGAAGTCATCAGACCACGAGGAGTCTGGTAAACGAAACAGTGCAGCTCATGCATGTGATTTTACCATCGGGGTTGTTTTCAAACAGAAACACTTGTCCTGGGGCTCTCCAGGACATATTCCAGCCGTACTGATCACATGTGATCTAGAACTATGACCTCTGTGAACATAACTAAGAGAATTACATTGGAGAGAGTAACGTTTGCGTAATTGAGAGAGGGGAAGCCGACTGTGTAATGACACGGCCAAATTTTGCCTCTTCACGTTCAGCATTCAAATCCCTGGAATATAACACACTGAAGCAGCTCCCAGCTCCCAGCAGGATGCTGGTGCTGGAGAGGCAATCAGCCTTTCTCTTGTCCATGTATCATTGGCTCCAATATAATGAACTGCCACAGGGAACCGGGGTGGGGAAGAGCGTTAAATTGGCAGAAAAGCAGGTCAGGCGAAAAGGCCTCTTCCAGTGCTCTGTTTCTGTCCTTCGGAACTGCAGAGCAACAGTTACTAAATAAATCCTCATTTTGTTTTGGGTCTGAACTCGTCATGCAAAGAATGTGATTTCGCAGTACAGAATCGACAATAAATTCAGTCAGTAGGCTGAACATAAAGACATCACTAATTTGGTATCTTGGTTATTTTTGGTTCGCCACTTGAGCTTTCCACTCAGTAATGAATAAATCAGTGCAGATGTGACATCTGTAAGACTGCACAGGCCACAGAGGCACAAAGCTGACCCTCAGTTGTCACAGGGCAGAACTTCTGTGCTCACTGCCTGAAAGCACGTTGTGGCCATGTCTTTAGAGGGCACAGAAAGGCGGGAGAATAAGTTTAAAGTTGTTATAAATTGCAGCCTCTCCTCGACATGCACATTTTGTGGCCTCAGAACCAGCATGTTAACATCATATATGAAATGACCTGGTGACACAACAGCACCCTCGGGTATAGTACGTGCACAAACCAAAAAAAACCATCTAAATCCAAACACTTCTGGTACTATTTGGTGAAACAAAGAAACGCAGACACCATTTTTTTTCCAGCAAGGCAATAGATTTCCTTCCTAGCTTTTGTACTTTTTACTTGATGAGAACTTACAACAAATCACCTCTAACGTCTGGATACAATTGCTGAAAAGAAAAATAATCTACTCAACGTACACCGCATTTCTCCAGCATCTTAGCAATGCACAAACACAAATGGTCTTGCTGCAACTCTGTCCATCTCTGTGTAATCTCCAACCCCAGAAGATTGTTTTCTGAGGCCAAACTGCCTGACTGACACTGAGGAATTAAAACACCAAGCTCACTTTTAAAATATACCATAGCACTAATAGCTCTTTGGTGCTCTCCCTGATTTACTTATATAAAATTCTAGAGAACTGAGGCTGCAGCCCTGCTTTTTATTGAGAAACTTGATCCTTCAAGCCACATTTACAGGAAAAAAGGACAATAAACAGAATTATTGTACTAATGCAAAATTTCGCAGTATCATTCCGTTTATTCTTCCTGAAAATAAACTTTGCTGAACATGAACAAAAACATAAGCTTCCCTTTATTTCATAACAAGCACCAGACACTTCAGTTTTCTTTGGTTTTCCTTGCTTAGACTTATTGTCTGGACAGAATTATTGAAAATGCTTCCCATATCATCCATCTCTCCGTTTGCTTCGTCCTGAATTTCTTCACATACTATTTGTCTAAAATAATGAGCTGGGATGAACACACTTGTAACTAGGAAACCAAAGCCACTTTTTAATATTCTTACACACTTTCACTGTAATCAGAATACTCGGGATTTTAATTTTAGAAGGCACAGACACCAAACTCCAGCTGAAGTTACGCAGAGCTGTGAAAACTGCTAACATGGAATTTAACCCTGTCTGCTGCACTGGGACAGATTTTCTATTTCAGTTGCTCCTGCAGCTCTTTATCAACGTTGCTTTTTAGAAGTATCCACGAATTTGAAACCCTTTACTATTTGCAAATGAAGATATATTATTTTTTTTAAATAAGAAACATAGTAACCATGACCATCTGAACCACTTAGAGAACATAAGCCTTAATACCTGTAGTATTTTTCTCTGAGTCACTGCCTGACCTGTGGAACAATCACCTTTTTAAGTAGGTATGTGTTTACTAATACTTAACAGTTTGCTGAATTAATATTACCATGCAGCTTGTCTCTGTCTTGCAGCATTTATGTGAAACTGTTTGAGCTGTTGCACGTGGACTCCAAGTGGAAAATATTAACTAGATTGTGCTATTTGCAGAAGAATGAGGGTGACAGCTAAAAAAGCACAAGACTTGGCACTCAGAAACTGCAATACCAGGAATGAAGACAGTTTTACATTTGACAGTTTTACAGTTATTTCCCTGGTAAGAAATGTAAATCTTCAGGAAGAGTCTTGTCTGTCTACCTTGCACCACATCAGTAATGAAAACACTGTTACTTTTGTAATATTCTCAATGCTTATCTCACTGCCTGGTTGTCTCTCTGAATACTGAGAAGTGCCCATACTTTTGTGACAAGTGAGACTTTTAAACTAGAAAAAGTAAAATTCCTTTTTACCTGCTAGAATTTGTTATGGGAGGTGTCATGTGCATATATGAGAAATAGAAAAAAAAACCCAAACAAACATAAAAATCCAGGCACCCCTTTCCATGCACAGCTGCCAGCAGTGAGGAGCTGGTAGAAAATTCTGTGTTTGTATTTTGGCACGTTGTTAAGTTTTGGCAGAATATTTGGAATCACTAAAGCTTAGAGCTCTGGAGTTCCCAGAAACATTTGTTGCACTCAACAGTGGCTGAAAGGAATGGGTTCATTCAAGTGTCCTCTATGATCCCAGCGCTCCACATCCCAGAAGTTCTGGAATAGAAGCTGGTATCTGAAGGAACAGGATCACAGCCACAATGTGCTCCTCAGCGTCAGCATTTGCTCCACTGATAAGATTTTCAGGGCCAGCTGAGCAAGGAGGCAGTTTCTGAGGGATTAATTATCTCCCTCTGCAACATGTCCTTGGCAATAATAGTTCCAGCGGTTCTGGGTAGGAAACAAGGAAGGCATAACCCTCTCCCTAGGGTGGTATGTTCCTGCTTTTACAGCAGCTAGAGGAGAACTTTGGAGTTGGAAAAGCCACACTGCCTAGGAGGAAGGATCCTGCAGCAGGAAATTGTCTTAAAGCTACCAAAGTACAGAACAGACCTCTCCATATGGACATAAAACTTGAATAAAACATACCAAGATCATAATTTTAACATCTCTGTCAATGTTCCCCCACTGCAATGAAGCAACTTCAGAGGTGTGTTCTTCTTTCTTTAGTGTCTCCCCTTCCCCAAAACCAAGCTCTTCTTTGCAAAACTCTTTCTCAGCTGCTAATATAGGACTGCCTAAGGGCATTTGAGATACTTCTAAGGCTCTCTAAAAGAAAATAACCTGATGTCATTAGATTTAAATTAATCACACAAGGTCCAAGCCTTCACCGAAAAAAAATGTAGGGTCTCTACATCAAAAAAGGGCTGAAACTGCAGATTTAAAAAACGACAGACTAGCTCCAAGATATGATTTTATTCCAGCTATTTTCGTATTGAAAGTGAAACAAATGTTACCATTAAAAAAGCTGAACTATTCAGAGTACAAAACTTTGCCCTTTGGGGCAATATTTACACTACAGAAGATAATAATTCTCATACTTACATGTGTAACCAATGCAAGTGTTTTAGTTTTTACATGCAAATTTCTCACAAAGTCCATGTATAATCACCCTTTTTTTTTTTAATAGTTTGCTTTGCATTCTGCTCTTTGCAGGGACTCAGTTTTTAACAAAATTCCAGTGATTAAGCTTGTTGGCAAGTATGATCAAAAGTTAATCTGAGTAGTTACTGGATACTCGGAATGGAAAACAAACCTTACACTGAACAAACATGCATCTGGTAATAACAGCTGCAACCACACACATATGGATGAAAAATGCATCAAACTAAGCCCTCCATCAAAGCACCTAAAATTAGAAATGTTGGAAAAAGTGTTCATAAACAAGCTATTCTTGAAGAACAATAATGTATTCAAATAACACCTTTGACAAATCTAACCTACTTAGAGAAAACTTAAACCCCAAATATTTCTACAGAACTGGATTCTTTGCCCAGATTTCATTAGAATCAAGAAAAATATGATCTACGGGGAAATAGGGCATCCATAAACTTTCCACTAGACCATTTTACTCAAGGCCTTATCCAATCTGGCCTTGAATACTTCCAGTGTTGGGGCATCCACAACCTCCCTGGGCAACCTGTTCCAGTATCTCATCACCCTCACAGCACAGAATTTCTTCCTAATATCTAGCCTAAATTTTCCCTCTTTCAGTTTGTACCCATTCCCCCTTGTCCTGCCACTACAGTTCGTGATGAAGAGTCCCTCTCTGGCTTCCCTGCAGCCCCTTCAGAAACTGGAAGGTTGCTCTGAGATCTCCACACAACCTTGTCTTCTCCAGGCTGAACAGTCCCAGCTTTCTCAGCCTGTGTTCATAGGGGAGGTGCTCCAGTCCTCTTATCAACCTTATCAGCCTCCTCTGGACTCACTCCAATAGAATTATATAAGCCACTACATGGACTCTGTTCTAGTGGCTGCACTTTCACTAGGGAACCTGACAAATTAAAAATACTGATAAATACCTGCACAGCAAGACAAACTACACACGTGTGTGTGTACACACCTTAAAGAACACAATTTGTTTTGGTGGGGTAATTCCAGCACGGAGATCCTCCCTCTGTGCCACAGGCCCTTTTGGAGAAGCGTGGATGAGAAATTATGCAAGATCAGTTTGTTTCTGCTTGGCTGAGAAATAACTGAGTACACATAAAAAAAAAAAAAAAGAAAAAAAGTTAACAGATTTCCAAGCTCAGGTTGGTTTCCCAAATCCTCCCCTGGCAGCACAGCCAGTGTCACTGCACAAACTGGTTTATGGGAACAGATGCAACTGCTTTCCCAGTTGTTTGTTCCCATCACCACAGCAGGTCCTTGTGCCAGAGCAGTTGTCTACACACTCGTTGTCTGGCAAACCAGAGCAGGGAATTTTTCCAGATGACACCAAGCAGCCTGCTCGGTTTTCCTCTGGCTCATTGCACAGCCACACTCACGTCAGGGCACAAGACCATGGGTGAAAAAACCCACTCCTTTCACAGGAAGCATCCCAAGTTTCCAAAACCACCAAAACAGACTGCAATGACCAAAAAAAAAAAAAAAAAAAAAAAAATTAGCTAAAGAGGGGAAAGAGGAGCTGGACCCAGTCAGGTATATCACCATTTTTCTTACTTGGGGTTTAGCCCATTTGCAAAAAATCGTTGCCAAAAAAGGTTTAAACACACCATTAAACACATTGCAGGGATTCTAGTAGCTGCTCTGGAGTATTTGTGACTTAGGTGGGATATCTAAAAGCACATTGAAAACACCACAGTGGGATTAGATGTTAATCTCTAGAGCTGTCCTTAATGAAAAGATAACGTGCCAGATTAGCTTTCAACAAAAACAAGAGAAATCTTGTAATTCTAATTTCTATTTTAATAGTAGTATTTTGACACACAAAACCCTATTCAGGTATTTAATTCAAAGCGGATAATTATAATGACAAGCCAGCCTAAAGCAATGATAATGGCCATTATAATTTTTCAAATGGCATCAAGATGAGTGAGTACAGCAGTTACAGAGGGTCCGAGCCAAAACCCACCAGGATCCGGGCAGGTGCCTCCCAGATGATAATGGAGGGGGGTGGGTTGGCTTATGAGGGGGACAGTGGGTGTCTTGTGAGGGGACGGGGGGCTGTTTGTCAGGGGAATGTTGGGGACAGGGGGCTGGCTTGTGAGGGATGGTGGGTGACTTGTGAGGGGGACAGTGGCTGGTTTGCAAGGGGGACAGTGGGTGGCTTGCGACAGCGATGAAGGATGGCTTGTGAGGGGGGCGGGGGTCTGGTTTTTGAGGGGGTTGCTGGGTGGCCTGAGGCAGTTGGTGGGTGACTTGTGAGTGGGACGGTGGGAGCCTTGCGAGGGGGACAGTGGGAGATTGCAAGGGGGACAGGGGGGCTTGTGAGCAGCTCAATGGGCGGCTTGTGAGGGGGACAGGGGGGGTGTGAGAGGGATGGTGAGTGGCTTGTGAGGTGGACAGTGGCTGGTTTGCAAGGAGGACAGTGGGTGACAGGGATGATGGGTGGTTTGTGAGTGGGATGGTGGGTGGCTTGTGAGGAGTTCAATGGGTGGCTTGTAAAGGATGGTAGGCTGGTTTGCGAGGGGGATGGTGGGTGGCTTGGGAGGGGAACAGTCATTTACTTGTGAAGGGGACATTGAGTGACTTGCAAGGGGGTCGGGGGCGGCTTGTGAGGGGTTCAATGGGCAGCTTGTGAGGGGGACAGTAGGTGAGTTGTGAGGGGGACAGGGGGGCAACTTGTGAGAGGGACAGTGGGTGGCTTACGAAGGATTCGATGGGTGGCTTGTGAAAGGTTTGATCGGCGTCTTGTGAGGGGTACAGGGACTGGCTTGTGAGGGGGTCTGTGAGCGGCTTGAGGAGGTCGGTGGGTGACTTTGAAGGGGAACGGGGCGGGAGGGGGTGGTTTATGAGGATGCCACATGTGCCACATGTGGGGCTTCTTTCCAAACCACGCTGGATCTTCTCCTTACACTTTAAAAAAAATCCCGTAAGATCAAAGTTAATACTAAAAACTCACCAGAAAAAAAAACCAAACAAAAAACACCAAAACAAACCCCAAAAACCCCAACCACCAGACGATTAAAGTAGGTGAATTTCAAACTGACACTGCCCGCTGGTTCCCCCCCACGCGGTGCCCAGGGCCAGGAAGGGGTGCGGGTTTTACCACAGCGGCACCTCCCGAATCCCAGTGCCACTGTCACCGTCGGGGGACACACGGCAGGGACCTGCCCTTTGTCCGGATCGCACCCCCCCTTTCACCCCCCGTCCCGCGGCTGCTGCCTCAGTTTCCCTCCCGCGGGACGGGCTGAGGGAGGCGGCCGGGGCGCGTTCCGCCCGCGGTGTCAGCAGGGCGGGCGAGGGGGGGGATCCGCACCCCCATCCCGACCCCGCTCCCCATCCCCGTCCCCTCACATCGCCCCCCCCGCCGCGCCGCCCCCTCGCCCCCCGCTCCCCCCCCCACCCGGGCCCGGCCAATCGCGGCGCCGCGCACGTGACGAGCGCTCCCCGCGATGACCTCATCCCTCGGTTGTGGGATGACGTCAAATTCAAGATGGATGGAATCACGGCGGCGGCGGCGGCAGCGCGGGCCGAGCCCTGAGAGGAGGCGCCCCGGAGGGGGGCGAGCGGGGAGGGGAGGCGGACAGGGTGAGTAGCGGCCCCGCGTGTCGCGCCCGTCCCGGGGGGCTGCCCGCGCGGCGCGGGTCTCCCCGGCGCACAAATCCGTCTTTTCCTGACGTAACTCTGAGGTGGTTTTTTTTTTTTTTTTTTCCCTCTAACCTCCTTCCCCCCCCCCCTCCTTCCTCCTCCTCCGTCGAGCGGGGATGCGGCTCCCGCGCGCATGCGCCGGTTACGAAACTCTTCCCCCCTCCTTCGCCCGGGGCTCGGCGCAGGCGCTCGGAGCGGGCGGGCGGTGCCCCCGCGGCCGCCGCCACATCGCCCGCCCCGCCTGGGGCGGAGGGCGCATG